>NC_056744.1:917987684-918080184 GCF_019279795.1 Protopterus annectens
TAATCCCCAAGAGTAAAAGTACAGAATTCTTCAAGTATGTTCTGCCCTACCACCACAACAACCTGAAGAGGGCTGTATCCCCCATGCCCTGTGTTGTCTCACTTACTACAATGAACTCTAAGATCACTGCAGCTCAGGAAAAGGGACATTTCTCCCATTAGAGCAACCACAACCTGCATAAGCTCTGCTGTGCAACACAGTTTACATATACAAACAACACTTTGGGCATAGGCAAGCAACATTATTGAGCCACAAATGAAAAATGCATAAAAAATAGGCCCATATACTGAAACATGTTGAACAAATCTCCCATCAAAACAAATACCATAAATAATGTGAGTTAGGTGACAAGTCAAATTGTCTTTGTCCAAATCCCTTTCAAATAAAACACCACACCAAAATGGCATATGATGACCTTTTATTGAACAACATTGTTAATTACATCTTTATTGAACAGTATTGTTGATCATAAATCAGTTGACCTCATATAGCATTTACTAGTCAGAACCTGAACATAACCTACATGTAACAGTTTAACAGGACAGTGTATCCTGTTCATCTTGGCCCAAACTAAGCAGCATTGACTCAACCGCTCACTTACTATTACATTATCTGAAGCAGTGTTTCACTGCTCACTTCCATACCCAACCAATCTCCTTTCCAAATATAACGCTCCACACCAGAGGAAGAACAGAAGGACAAGCCAACCCCTCTTCTCCACCAGCCAACCAATCCATCTGTAAAATGAAATAAAAACCTTCATGTACTACAAAAGGGGGAAGGTTGTCTGCAACTTTACCCCTAAATATAATCTCCCAACACTGTCACTCTCTCATAAAATACCTTAACCCCTTCTTCCACTTACCTTACTTTCTCCCCAATCCTCATCTTCCCTCCAAGTTAACCCTTTCTCAATCACTACTGCACCAAACCTTGCTCTTCCCATTCCAACCTCCAACCTTTCTACCCCACCTTTAAGCTCCCCTTTTCCCCTTAGCCTTAATCAACCTAGCTGCCTAAAGTGACTCTGGACAAATTAGTTTGTTCCCAAACCATATTTGTCCAGATCCCTTTTAAATAAAACACAGCACAAAAATGGTATATGATGAACTTCTGTTGAACAACATTCTTAATAACATCTTTATTGAACAGTATTCTTGATCACAAATCAATTGATCTCACATAGCATTTATTAGTCACAACCTGAACATAACCTCCATGTAACAGTTTAACAGGGCAATGTATCATGTGCACCCTGCCCCAAAATAAGCAGCGTTGCCCCAATTGCTCACTTATTATTACATTATCAGAAGCGGCATACCACCACTTACTTCCATACCCAACCAATCTCCTTTTCAATCCAACATCTAACACCAGAGAGGGAATAGATGAGGGTCAAGGCTCTCCCTCTTCTCTGCCCACCATCCTGACACAGACCATCCCCCTCCTTTACTGCAACCCTTTCACCAAACCTTCCAAAAACAAAGCCAGGTGTACATTGAATAAATCCAATCCCAACTCACTCAGGTGTACTCCATCCTGCCTAAACAACACAGGATACCTACCATGAAAATCCCTATGGTCTATAGTGTGAATACCTCATTTCATGAATTGCTTTACCAAACTGAAATGTACATTCTGCCAAACCAAATGTGGTACTATTTCCAATCACATTATAACCATAACCGTTGTAAAGTAGATAAGTCCTGCAATACCCAAAACACCAACTTCTGTTTTAGAATTATATCTAAATTGTTACCTGCTAGACAAACCACTAAAACTTGTGAAATCCTGAACCACAACTGTATTTCTTCAAACTCCTCCTCAAGCTGATGCCATCTGAGGCCTTTGACACTGTACCACCAGACTTTCTACCAGTGATGATGTAAACTCTGCTCACTGAAATCCAGTCTAACTGCCCCCCATTTTGCTGCCCAGTAAGTATAGGAATGACCCAAAATGACAAACTGTTTCTTTTAAGACCAAAAAAAGAGTTAGATAATGTTACAAATTGACAAATTATCTAATATAAGACAAAAAGGCACCTGAAGACCAGTGACCCAACCTCTTAATAACTTCCACTGACCTGCCTTCTCTCACCAAATCAGAAGTCCTTCCAATGTGCAAAATGAATGAATAGAGAACCTGTCACTCCAAAAAAATCAAACCGTGGAAAACCTTTCTCATCACACACACAAACTGGTTTCCTGTTATCACCCTACAAACTTTTGACAAAAAAAAAAACATTTCCAGCAGATTCCCAGCATGTGACAAACTGTAACTTTCTAGCCCACCACACTGGACACATCAACTCATCTTTGTCCTTTGACAAAACAACCTGGACCCTCATACCCATCTGATCTGTTTTGGATCTACGCAACCATACCTCTACTGACATTGAAAATATGATCACATTCTGCCACACCAGAGACCCCATCAACTTGGATGCCCTAAATGCTCCCTTGTCCATCCATATTGACAATGTCATCCATAAATTATAATCTGCTGAGGCTCTTTCCAACAATGTTAAGCCCCTCAACAAAATCTTAAGAGGCTGTTTGGTCATCGGCCATTGCCTATCCACTCTACCACCTGCCAGTCTACCCCACCTTTTCAACATATGACCTACTCTCCAGGATTTCTTCAAGTCCTTTAATACCACCACCACCTGTGCAAAAATGCTGATAACAGCCAAATCCATCTTAACTGACTTAACAGCCCTCCCTTTCACCCAAGCCCAAGATAAATATCTTAGTAACAGTTCCTCTGACCACATTCCGTCTTCCTCAGGCAACTGTAAAACAAATTTGTCAAATTCAGATAAAGCCCTACCATATGCTTTCCTAGTTTAAATTGCCCAAGACTGCTGAATCAATAACCATGTCACTTCTGTCCAATCTGACACACTTCCTCTGGCAACACAATTGGTTCTCCTGCTGCCTCCGGGTCTAAGTGTCGAAACCTGCAGAAATGAAAACAAGGCAAATTGCAAGCAATCCAATTTTTTGTGCCCACAAAATGCACACCTGTAAAAAAAAATTATCTAAAAACTCTGTAAAATCAATTTTCATAACACCAACAAAAGCAGTCTAAAGTTTGCTGTCTTTGACAGCAACACCCGCATCATTGTTGGAATAAAAAATTACACTTCTACCATGTAACCCATACTGCCATACTACTGACGCTGCCCAAATAGGCATCAATTCTAAAAAGGCCACATCCGTCCTCCATTCATGCTTACAATCCTCAGGCCAACGAGCCGCAAATCACTCACCATCAAAAAAAGCTCCCATGCCAATACCGCCAGCTGCTTCAGTGAAAATTTTCAAATTGCTTTGGCAAACCCGGTCCACTTGCCAAAATGAAATGCCATTGAACTGATCCAAAAAGGGCAACCACAATGTTAACTCTACCTGCACCAACTTACCAATCCTTACCCAATGGTGATTACTTATCCCACCCTTTAACAAAAATGCAACTGAACTACAAACTGTATGACCAGGATGCACAGGCTGACAGGCAAAGTTCATCGGCCCTAAAACCTCCACGACGTCCCTAATCTGCACCTTCTCTTTCCCAATAATCCAAGAAATCTTCTCCCTCAAGCATTGTATCTTCTTTACCGGAAGACACTCACATCTGCTAACAATCCCAGAAAGCACAATATCTTGGCTGTGCCCTCCAATTTCTGTGTAGCCAATGGAACTGGAACTCCTCACATATCTTTAGAAGCTCTTACATGTCCTCACGTACCTCTACAAAACCTTCACCTATCAGCATAAAATCGACCAAATAATGAACCACCTTCTGAGTACCCACCCATTGTTGCCAAATCCAATGAAGAGTGGTGCTAAACCTCTCAAAGGTGGCACAAGCCACTGAACACCCTATTGGCATGGCCTTGCCAAAACAAAAATTTGTTTTCAACCATCATACCCTGTAATGGCCACTCCTCTTCCCATACTGGTAATATTCTAAATATCTACCTTTACCAACCACAGGTCTGTAAATCCTTTAATGATTTCCACCATTTCATCCAATGAAGCATATCTAACCTTTGAATCCTCTTTGGAAATTAAGTCATTAACCAAGTTGCCTTCCAGATAGGACAAATGGTGAATCAACTGAAATTTACCAGGTGACTCTTTAGGACCCAAACCCAATGATGACACTTCAAAATTGAGAAAGAGCTGTAATCAAATGGCCCCAATAACCTGCCAGCCTGCAGCTCCCTCCAAATCAAGTCTTTCAAGATATCCTCCTTCCCCTTCACTGAATGCATATTTGTGCAAAATCAGTCATCTCTCCAAATGCCAGACTTAGTAGAAACCCCCCTGGAAAATCCCTTAATTAACTCTGCCATAACTTTCCCATCTAGAAAGTTACTGAGCATTGATTGGTGAATGGCAAATCTGTTTTTCCTCTCTGACCCCAAAATGCCAAGCTTCCCCTTTGTCCTCAAAAATTACCTCTTCCACAAAACTACTGCAACCCTTGAGGTGAAGGAGAAACTGATCCCCTATCAGCCGTGGATGATCCTGAATTAAATAAACTACCTTCCTGGTGACTACACTGAAATGCTGAATGCATGCCCACACAGTTCAAGCAAATGTGTGGAAAGTGGCATACCACCCATTTACACCAATCTGCATTAAATGCTCAACACAAGCCTAACCCTTCACCCCCAATTTTACCCCATCTGGAGGCACCCACAACATTATCCATCATAGTACTTAACCAAATGTCCAGGTGCCTAACTTCCCATCTCAGTGACTGATCTACTGCTTTCCATTGCTGGAATCATTAGTCATACCACATCCAAGCATTCCCTGCACTCAGCCTTAGAGCCTCACGAATCATGAAAAAATAATCCAGGAGTGCTAAGGCCATCAAATTGGCTTTCTCCAAGCAAACAACCATGTAATACACAAAACCTAATAACCAATTTTCCCATGTCCTGGCTTACAGTCTTCCCACTCTCCTCCTCCCCAAAGCCACCAAAGTCACTAGAAGGTCCTTGCTGTTTGCTCTCTAGGCTTCCAACAAATACCGCACCCCTTCAGAATCAATTAATTCAAAGATATCAATATATTCTCCTTTTCAAATCTTCTCTTTAACTAATTCTGGATACATGGAGTCAAAAAGACCCCTCCTTCTACATTAACAAATGCCTGAGTAGTTAGCCAATCCCCAGTTGCATCCTGAAGTCACAGCTCATCTCATGCTGCTATGATTCCTCCCTATCTAAACTTGACCCCAGACTGCCTAACAATGACCCAAAGTCAACACCATCTCCCAGCTCCCTCTGGGCCTGCCCCACTCCTCTGAGAAGCCTTCGCTCCACCACTACATCTGTAACCTCACTGTGATACTAGCCCAACTCCTTTCCTTTACCTCCCAACAAACTGCCACCAACCCTCAAATTATCAGACTTGCACATATGTGCAACCAGCAAAGAATTATTACCTGCAACATTGTCATGTCCTTTTCCTCCAGGTGAAGCCTACACCATGGCCATGTCCGCCACCTTCAGAGGTCACTTCTCCCATGTTGCTAACTTGTTCTTCAGTGCCTGGCATCTCCTTTTAATCCAGGATGGCCCAGGTTCATCTGCTGCTGGGACCTCCATCTCTGTTACCTCTCAGAACAATTCATTGGCTTCTGCAACAATGGCCGCCCATTTTTGCCACAAACTGCATGATCCAACCATCTGTCAAAGAAGAAGAAACTGTAATTACTAACAAAAAAAAAATCCTACTGTCCTACTCTCAGGTTTAAATCTATTAATATTCCTTAATGCCCAAAATATTCTATCCCATCCCTGTCCTCTCCCCAGTAGGACTGTAGTTCAGCTAAAAGATAACAAATTACTTAATTTGTCTTTTTTTTTTTTTTCCAGCTGCTCCACAAGAGAGGTCTTAAGATGTAACAAAAATAGGCATGCCTAATTCCATGGCCCATCCCTTTAACAGATACAGCAGTCCTGTACTACCATACCTATCACCCTGTTAGCACCACAAACTCTCTACACACACACACACACACACACACACACACACACACACACACACACACACACACACACACACACACACACACACACATACACACTAGCTATAGATCTAGCAGCAACATACTGCAGAAAAATAGAACCCATCAGGGGTATTGAAAGCATGGAAATAACAATTGACAAAGTGGTAAATCTGGCCTTAAATAATTGAAGGACCCAGGAATAAATTGTTGGGACAGATTACCAATATCACCTTAACTCAACAGATCACAAGCATAACAATATTGACTATAATATGTGCTTTCTGATGCATATGCTCGGTTTTTGCTGATTTTGATCATTTTTGTTAACTGCACTTCTCAGAAAGCTTTAAAAGTAGACTAGCTACTCATTCTGCTGTATTTCTGCCTTTTAAATCATTTTTCAGTTTGTGCACTTGCCTTGCTTTATTTTAAATGTTTAAATTGCTAATTTTGCAAAGTTTTAAATTACATTGACTGTTTAAGGCTACACACTGAAGTGCGTTAGCCTTTATGTGCTTATTTACTGTATTATTGGATTGTTTTAGCCTGTATTAACCAAAAAAAATACTATCGTGTTTGCTAATTTCCCACCTTTTCTAACTAGTATAGTCCAGATACCAGGTTTTGCTGGTTTCAGGACTTCAGTTTCTGTATTCAGAGCTATCCAGACCTTGCTGTGGTAGAGGGAGGTCCTACTAGTGAGAGTACTAAGCATTGTACAGCCTATTGAACACTAGAGGAGTGGTTTCCAGCTCTGAAATTGTAATTTTATTAGTCATTTGGGGCTGATTTCTATCCCATTCAACTTTCTGGCTTAAAAATGCGTGGTTGCGTGTTTCTGCGCATCGAGCAGCACTGGAGCACTGCGGGGCTAAGGTTAAATTATTCCCGGTGCCAGAAAGTCTGCTTTTCAAATTTTCCCTTAGAACGAGCTGGTTTCTCAGTAGTAACACTAAAATCTGAATCCCTGTGACTAGCACTTGCTCTATAACCTGCAGGAAAGCACTAGGAATCCTTAAACTGATACAAGCACTCAACTCTCCTTGTATATAAGGAGAAATTAATCATAGGCACTAAACATCCTATAATTGTAAAGTACCTTGCCAAGGTAAGGGAAAACAGCTCTTGTACTCTGCAAAAAACACCAAACCAGGCATGTCCTAGGGTCAGCTTCCGGTGATTTCTCCTGTCCACCTGGTGAATCTGGGCATACTGGGGCAATGCAGCAATTGCCTCATGTACACAGACAAACCTCTCCTCCTACTACCCAGCACTGCAACCTGGGAGAGATGCACTTACATAACCAAACTGGAAGCAAAGCTCTCTTCAGCCAAGATTGTGCTAGACAGTCAATAGGAGAAGGTTAACACCTGCTGTTAGAAAAATATGTACTTAAACATATATGAAGTGCTAGTTTAAAAGCAAATAGTATGTAATGCATTTTATTCTATTTTACAATATGGCAGTAAGAATGATCTTACATGTAATTGCTTGAAGCTTTGGAGCTGCAGTGTGATTGAACTCTGACCCTGGCAGTAGCCAGCTCAACAAGCTTATGTTTTTCACTAATGATTATCTGCTGGGTCAGGAAAAAGCATGTATCTTCCTTCCTCTGAGATAGTTGGCCTTGTGAATATTATCAGCACAGCTGCTATTAGTTAATGTTGCCAGAAGGAACAAAGAAGCGTATTAAGAACCAAACTGACTATTGTATTCGAGCAGGACTGGAACCTTGAAAGAGCAACATTTACAGAAAGACATTATAACTGACCAGGTGCCTTGCAAGGCTGTATTATTCTCATGGGAAAGTTTTTAAAAAGTATAACCTCAGCACTTTCTTATGAATAGAATATTGTAGACTATAGTGATGTAGGTGCCCTGTGACTGACCACGTCAGTAAGGTGGGCACAGCTTGAATGTATAGTGTATTTAAAGAAGTTTACTTCCTGTATCATGTTAGTCAAAATTCTATACTTGTTTTGTATAGTCTTTTGCCTCCTGGTGTACACTAGTAAAACGTTTTGAACTTGAACCTCCTGTATTATTGACTGTTATTTAAGAAAAACCTAATGATTTTACAGTCTGTTTTAATAATTTTGCTGACACCTGCACTATAATTCAAGCAACACATAGCCCTTCAAGACCCACACCACCAACACCCACACATAGTAACACTAAACCCACATGTGCGGAGGCCCTTAGCATTAACCTGCCCATGCAACAAGGACCTCCAAAGCTGATACGCAAACAAACACCAATCACAACCAAAGTGATGCATAGCTCAAAACATCAGTGCGCCACCCAACAACAGCTCCTAAGGCAAGACAACATACCCATCACTTTAGTAATAGGTGACTCCATAGTCAGTCACACTGATGTCCCACTCACCAGGCTGAACAAGGAGAAAATTACTGTCAGCTGCCTGTTGGGAGCCAGGATCCACCACATAATGCATGCACTCAAGTCACTCCACAACAAGTACAAATATGACTCTGTCATTGCCCATCATGGAGTGAATGACTTGAGACGTACCTCTCTGGACTACATGAAAAGAGACATGGAGGAGCTCTTGGATCATGTGGCCCAGGCAGGTATGACCCTAGCCCTGAGTAGCATCATCCCTTCGCCCAGAATGATACCACAGTATAAGGACAAAATGATTGACTTCAACAATTGGCTAAGCTTCTGGTGTCATTGAAAGGGGATCCGTTATCTGTCTGCCTGGGACGACATGATCGACAAACCACTATGCTTTGATAGAGATGGTCTGCACCTGTCAACCCTGGGATTCAGATTACTGGCTAAGGCTCTTGCCACCCCCATAGTGCCTTTTTTAGGCAAGGCTCAAATGACAAAACTACCGCTGTAACAGATAAAAGCATGCAAAATCTGAAGGTAATGTTATTCAATGGTAGAAGTCTAAACCTCAAAATGCACTCTCTCGAGGCACTCCTTAAAATGGAGAACATTGATATCTGTGCAGTAACTGAGACCTGGTTCAAGGATCCAGACAGCACCCCAGCAATACCAGGCTACAACTCTTACCACACTTTCCAGGCACCAAACCAGGACCAAAACACTAAGGTGGTGGAGTGTCCATATCCACCAAGGATATTCACACCTCCAGGCTAGTTGCCCAACACAATGCATCTGAAATACTACAGGTGCAGCTAACACTAGGTAACACTGCAATACAAATTGTAGCTTGTTACAGATCCCCCACCATGCCCCAAGATTCTCACTACACCTTTCTAAACATACTGAAAAATATTAAGATACAATCTAACACCCTAATACTGGGTGATTTCAACTACCCTGCCATTAATTAGGAAAACTACTCATGTACCAACACCTTTGCCCAGTGGTTCTTGGAATTCATAAATTCCAACGCTCTGGATCACCTAATCCATAGTCCCACCAGGGGCTCAAATATCCTTGAACTGGTCATTACCAACATGGGAGATCGATGCTCCACACCAGTGGTCACCTCCTTGTTGGTCAGGTCTGACCATAAGCTAATCACCCTTGATGTCGACATCCAACCCCCACCCCCAGTAGAGAAACCTCCATAAAAAACTTCAAAGCCAACTTCATGCTACTCAAGTCAGAAGTGACAGACTTCACGACACCCATGCAGACGGGAACTGCAAGTTTGACTGCCGAATCCTACGCTAAGACACTGTACGAGCATATCCACGCATGCATAAATCATGCAATTCCAAATAGAACCAAGATGCTCTTCTCCAAAAAAAGTAAGCCAACATTGTGGTCCCCTGCCATAAACAAGTTATACAACATAAAGAAGAAACTGTTGCAGAAAAGAAGAAAATCCCAGGATACAAAAAACTCCCTTGCCAGCCTCAGTAAGAAGCTGAGATCCCTCATAAAATCCTCCAAAGCTAGTTATGAAAATAAAATTGCCAAAGATTCTAAGGACAACCACAAGACATTCTATAGTTATGTCAAGAATCTAAATGGTAATGCACAGATCTGCTCTGAGCTACAACACAATGGCACTAAATATACTGATCCCAAGGATATTGCTAATATCCTGGCAGACTGATTCAGTGCCAACTTCACCTCCTCTCACCCCCTAAAGGGCTCATCTCAATACCAAATGATTGCCACATACCGGCAAACACGGTCACACAGGTAAAAAACGCACTCTCCAAAGCTAAGTATACAGCATCCATGGGACCAGATGACATCCCCGGCTGTGTACTACATGAACTACAAAATGAACTGGCACCTCACCTAAGTGTCATGTTTAATCATAGCCTTACATCAGGCTTTATGCCCAATTAGTGGCGTGCAGCTACAGTTATCCCACTCCACAAGGGGGATCCACCTTGGACCCCGGGAACTATAGTCCCATCAGCCTGATGAGCCTAATCTGCAAAGCCATGGAATGCATTATCATGGAACTTATAAACAAAGACATTGGCAACCTTCAAACACTGGACCCCACCCAGTTTGGTTTCGTGAAGGGCCGATCTTGTCTCCTCAACCTGATTGACTTCTTTGAATCAGTCTCCAGAGGTGTGGACGAGGGTAAGATGGTCCACACAGCCTACATGGACCTCACCAAGACCTTTGACACCATCTCCCACTCTGGAATCTAGATAAACTTACTTAAGCTGGGCATTAATCCCTACGTCACTCGATGGGTCGCAAACTGGCTTACTGCCAGAACTCACACTGTAAAAGTAGCCGACTCCAAATCCAACTCCAGACAAGTGACAAGTGGAGTACCACAGAGTTCAGTCCTGGGATCGCTCTTGTTTGGCATCTACTTCTCTGAAGTACAGGCCAACACCAAGAGAGCCATTAACAAATCCCTAAATGATGTGGATATTCTACAAAAGGTATCAGGAAAAAGCTCCCCTGCACAGAGGAAGTTGCACGGCAAAAACATGTAACAAAAGATAAAAATAGCCAGCAACAGGTAGACTGCGAGTGGTAATAGAATTTAATGGTATAAAAACTGCATCAACAGACCGGTTTCGACCTGGATTTAACCTGGCCTTCTTCAGTGTTATCAAAATAATAACACTGAAGAAGGCCAGGTTAAATCCAGGTCGAAACCGGTCTGTTGATGCAGTTTTTATACCATTAAATTCTATTACCACTCGCAGTCTACCTGTTGCTGGCTATTTTTATCTTTTATTCTACAAAAGGGCCTTACAGGGGCAGATGTTTGGTGCCAATGCCATGAGCTCAAGCTCAATGCCAAGAAGTGTATAGTTATCCCCTTTGGGAAAAAACATGCACCCATGAATTACCACATAAGTGGCAGTACACTAAACACCGAAAGTGTGATAAGGGACTTAGGGACACAGGTGGACAGTGGTCTCACCTTCAATAGCCACATCGCCAAAACAGTCAGGAATTCCTTCTATGTGGTACATCTCATCACTAAGGGCTTTTCATCCAGGGAAAAGGAGGTCATTGTCCCACTGTACTCATCCCTCATTAGACTCATTATAGAGTACAATGACCCATTTGGTATGTACCTCACAAGACACCTGCAACAGTTGGAAAGGCCACAGAAATACCTCACTAAAAGAATCGCAGGCCTAAAGCGGATGCCTTATACTGACCATCTAAAAAAAATTCCAGCTATACTCTGTCACATATTATCTATTCAGAGGTGATCTCTGCTTAACATACAAGGCCATGTCAAACCCAGAGCTGTTGGACATGCAACACTTAAAGAAATCCTGGTCCCTCAGAGCCACACGCTCCAGGGATTTAAACTTGGTCATCACAATGAACAAAACATGCTGGAGGGATATATTCCTGTCCCAGAGACTCCCCATACTCTGGAATAGACTGCCCATACATGTCAAACAGAGTACCTTTTCAAAAGGAACCTTGATGACTGAATGGAGATAGGAAATTCACCCTGGGGATCACATCAGTCACCCTGCTAGACAGGAGACCAGGGAAGTAAATGTCCTGGGCAGAAATAGCCGGGGAACTGTTATGGCTAGGCTTTTATAAGCCCTAGGGCTGATAGCCTAGTACCAACCTATGAACCTATGAACTCACATTACTGGTGCTTTCGTACAGACCTAGCAACAAAATGTATTACTCTGTATCAAATGTAAAAAGTGAATTATTTAGAGACAGAGCAAGATATGGAGAGGGTCTCTCGACTGTTAATCATGCTGCTCTCATGCGTGACCAACAGCCATTATTTGCGTACCTCTCCTCACCCATGGACATGGTCCTGCAGCCTGGGAGTCCATTCAAGAGGAAAGACAACATTTCTGATGCCTGCAGACATTGTACTGCACTACCTACTGTATGGTAAGTCAGCCCTCTATACCCCAACTAAACACCTAAAGAATGTTTTTACTATTATTTATTTTTTTTTCTTTGTATTGTATATTGCATTGTATCTGTATATTGAAAGCTGCCCTTGGTTAGCATTACACACTACCCGACCTAACTTCAATAGTAAAACCCCTTTTGCTAGCAATAATGCATGACCATGCAGTCCAGCAAATACTTTCCCCTATGCTGTTACCACCTTTCCCCCTTGACCATTGGTCGAGCTACACACAAGCAGGACCAATGACCCTCATTTGCAGGTATCTCACAGCCCAAGAAAACTACTCCTACAGACTGGGAAAACCTCCCAGCCACAAAACAAACATTTTTGCTGCATCACCACTATCATTGAGACCGATGAATCTTCACCGCTAATGTCAAACAACCAAATTGGCCATTTCATCAAGCCACGACAAGAAAACCCCTGTTGGAAATACTGCAATATGACCCATTATGAAGTAACCAGCACCAAGCAAAGAAACCCAAGGCCATTATATGACCACAAGGTCTCAGACAAACCCATGGCACACTCATAAACACCTTAATGAACTAATAAACTAAACTCTACAACCAGCCCACACTCACCTCAATGGAACAGCAACCAGTGAAGTACATACCTGAACAAATTACCCAGTCAGCAGCCACACCCTGGAAAAAAAAACATGAATTCACCCACCCAGTGCCACCATGTCCCACTATTACCCAAGGACTACCTGTTCTCCAAAATCCCTACAGGTCGTCTCAGAAGTAGCACTTGACACTGTAAGTTTAAATGTCTAATCTCCCACTTCTACTCTCACATAAAATACTTCAACCATTATTTCCATTTACCTCACTTCCTCTCCAAACCACTGCCATCCAAGTTAACCCTTTCTCAACCACTACTGCACCAAACCCTGCTCTTCCCATTCCAACCCCCAACCTTTCTCTCACCACCTTTAAGCCCCCACTCACCTTTAATATACCTAGCTGTTCCCAAACCACATTTCTCACATATAACTTTTAGAAACAGTACCCAATGATAAACATGTAAAAGTAATTTTTCTTTTTTTACAGATACTGAATAACTTCCCAATATATATATATATATATATATATATATATATATATATATATATAGTAATGTTTTTGTTTCTGTGATTACATTTTATTGTAAGATGGCATTTATCATGTCAGCAGTCTCAGTAGTTTTTTTTTCTTTTTCAACTGTTGATGCATTATATTTTGTTGTCATTGTTACTGAATTTCTTAGATGCTGCCATGGACAATGTCTAAAATTTGTACCTCTTGTCTTACTCCAGTTAGTAAAAACTTATCAGTTTGTTTGTTTGTTTGTTTGTTTTAACTTAGTAAATCCCAGTCTGCCCAAAAAGCCTGTATACTACTATATATTCTTTTGGTAGTGGAGAAAAAATAGGATGACAGAGCTTAAATACAAGGAGAGTATATTTCTTCAAACAGCTAAGATGTATGCATACCTCTTAATTTAAGGTACTTACGTATTATCGCAACCACATTCTAAACAACTCCCTCCGGCAGCTTTGCAAGCTATCATTTTAAACCGCATGCTTTTTCTTCATCCTCGATTTTTTTTTTGGGGGGGTGGTTCTAAGTGAAGCACATATGTCTATTTTTATCAAGTTATTATTAATACTAAACGTTTCAGTTGTCCAACATGTCAAGTTTCCGTATTTTCATAGCATGCGCTGATGTTTACCTCATAATTTTTGGGTTGTTCCTAATAAAGTGTTTTGTTTTCTGGCAGTCGTTGAGGATTAAGTCCTTCTTTTTTTCAGGATGTTCCTAATAAATTTTTTTTTTTTTTTTTTGGCAGTCGTTGAGGATTAAGTCCTTCTTTTTTTCAGGATGTTCCTAATAAAATGTTTTTTTTGTTTGTTTGTTTTTTTTTGGCAGTCATTGGGGATTGAAGTGCCTAAGTAATGACATATCTTTGAATGTAGACTTCCTATCATTCAAGAAAACGCATGCCAACACAAACTGTGTTATTGTAGCAGCTTTCCAAGTTTGTACACGCAATGCCTAAAAATCTGTCTGTTTTTTTCTTTTATCTACCCTGTCCTCCACTATTATGTTTTGTTTTGGGCAGATGTGTTGAACTCAGAGGTTTGGACATCTGTGTAACAGTGTTAGAAAGATACTGTTGTTCATCAGAAACAGAACATATTCTTGATGTAGCTCATCGAACTTCTACCGCCTGATGGCATTACTGTTCAGGGGTCTACCAGCATCGTTCTTTCTTGCTTTAGCACATATTTTTTTATGCTGTTATAAACAACCATGAAGAACACAAGGGGTTACAGCAATTAAAACATTGCCATGATCAAACGGTGTTACATAAGAAGTGGGACATAAAGTAACCTGAAAGCACAGTTGAATATCAACAGGAGTTTCAGTCATAAAAATAAAGATCATACAGTGCGACTTGCACGCTGACTAGCATAACATTGAAAAACATCTTCATGTGTTCAATATCCATATACTTTGTGTTTGAAACATTACACTTTAAAAAAGGTGGAATTTCTTTTCCAAAGAAAACAATAGCTTGAAGGGGTGCCACAATACATCAACTGTAAGTCATTTTGAATGTGGTTGCGATAATACGTAAGTACCTAATTTAATTTACATGACACATGATATATTCAATTTTTCATTCCCTACACATTAGTCCTATTGTCTTCCTGACCACACCATAAAATATTTTCTTTCAAACTAATATTAGCCATTATACTATGGCAGTAATAACCAACAGATGGAATGGAACATTTTAACCACTTTGCAAAGGAAAACAAGTTAAATCAACAATCACTCTAGTTATTTAGCAGCTGCATTATGTTGAAGATTTGATCATTCCTCATAAATAACAGTACTGACATTTTTGGTCTATGTTTGTTCTCTGTTGTCTGTTGCAAATGGACCCTTATTTCCCTATTTAAATTATGTTATTTTTTTCTTGTTTTCTTTTTGCTTCAGTACTTCCACTTCAGCTAAACAGGAAAGCATCATCTGTTTTAATAAGGCCTCATGAAATGCAGACTACCATTGTTATTTGTATAGCAGTTTTCCTAAATCAATCTATCTGCTGTTTTTGTTTGTGAAATGTTTTATATTTCCCCTGAGCTGAGCATGAAATTGGTCACTATTGATCAATGCACTACCCCAGTAAATTCACACATACATGCGTGTATGTGCATGTGCATATATATATATATATATATATATATATATATATATATATATATATATATATATATGTTTGGTCAACAGGGAGTTTGGTCGACATCTTTTTAATTGACCTTATTTGGTCAACTATGCAGATAGTCAACAGGAGTGTGAGACTGACAATCTCCAAGTAGGGGGAATATTTCCTTTCCTCTAAAATTGTGGGATTTTGGAGTTAGTATATATAATTATCAGGGGGTGTCGGAGATGTTGTTAATGTTTTTTTTTTTTTTTTTTTGAAGTAATATTTGCATGTGCTGAGAAGTAACCTCATTGCATGTGTACAAGGAAGTCAACATTTCCATTTTTGATGTACAGTGATTTACCTTCAGGATGTCAGCATTCATATTAGTCAACTAACTGAAGGTAAGTCATACATATATCTATAGCTATATATATATTTATATATGTATATATATATATATATATATATATATATATATATATATATATATATATCAGTTTACTATAATTTCCACAAAGTGCCTTCTGTCGTGGATGGCAACATCGAAAGGCAATTTTCCAAGTGTCTAGAACTCGAACAGAAAGTCAACGATCCACATCATCGAACATCAAATGGAACACATACTCCAACAGGCACATTTCCAAAACAGCGAAATGTCAAACCATTGCTATTGACATGGTTCAACAAGGGGGTGGAATAACGTTTTTATTTTCAGCATACCAGTTCAGTGATGTGAGCATTTGATGGCAGGCACTTCCTAGAATGATAGTAAAGGTGTGTGTGTGTGTGTGTGTGTGTGTGTGTGTGTGTGTGTGTGTGTGTGTGTGTGTGTGTGTGTGTGTGTGTGTGTGTGTGTGTGTGTGTGCGTGCATACCGCTAATAAGCGATAACACCCATTGTCAACTGGCTCAATGTCAACATCAAAAAAATCAAAAACGATGACATCAACATGCCAGTATGCATGCACATGCAATCTATTGCTTTTAGAAAAAATACAGTAAGTATCTTTTTTGCAGGGGGGCAAGTCCCCCTACACTTCTGGATTTGTCTTCTCTGAAACACCTCTGAATAAGCTGTGTACTTGACCAGATGTGGTCGACTAGGCAGCTGTCACGCTAACACACATTTCATCGGGTGCCTAGCAACTATATATATATATACACATATATATATATATTGTGTGTGTGTGTGTGTGTGTGTGTGTGTGTGTGTGTGTGTGTCTGTGTGTGTGTGTGTGTGTGTGTGTGTGTGTGTGTGTGTGTGTGTGTGTGTGTGTGTGTGTGTGTGTGTGTGTTTGAGTGTGTGTGTATATATGTGCATCTGTGAATGTATTTATGTATAAATAAATACTCTGCATTATGTAATGCTCTTTAAGCAAAATGAAAAGGGGATCTGAAAATACAGCAAACACTAATGAAATTCATATTCTTTAAGTATATTTGACATAATGTGTAAGAAGAAAAGTACACTCGATGAGAAAAATTAGATAAGACCTTAAAAGTCAGAATATATAAAATTCCTCTACAGTACTGAGGCTCAGCTGCTGTGTTCCTTCACATTTGTATAAAATAATAATAATAATAATAATAACAAAGTAGCATGGCATCCTGCTTATTATGGTGTAGTATTTAATCTGAAGGAGTCTGTGGAGACATGTCTCTGCCTAGCTCCACATCTGTGTCAGCTACAAGTGTTGGCAGGAAATGTTTGTAGAAATTGCTACAGATATGAAGAATATTCTAAGCTTCATGATCTAAAGAAAACGGATACAAGTTTGCTTTACCCAGTTTTCATGCTTCACCTGTTTTAACAATGTGCCTTTGAAGAAAAAGATTGTTTCTGTAGAAGATATAAAGTACCTTAAGTCTTTATGTGACTTCAGTATAATGAGTTCAAAGATTGTTTTATGCTTGTTTGAAATCAGAATTATGGAAAACAAAACTGAAACATTTTTTTGTGCAACTAAACCTTTTTTTTTTTCTGTTCTGACCTTTTATCAATTATATTATGACATTCTTCCGAGGGCACAGAGAGTAGTTTGTCTCTGTTCTAACAATTTGGTTTTCAGTTTGCCCTTTTGCTCTCACAGAAGCTGACAGCTATTTATCTCTTTTAAAACAAGAATAGTGATGCATCTGGGAGAGCTGTCAAATAAATGGTAACACAGACTACATACTACCTCTGTTTATGTCATGTTTTGAATATACTGCTTTGGATAACAACTACAAAAGAATGTTATTATATTTAAAAGCTGAATCACTGAGATGTGATTTTTAATACAAAAACTTAAAAAAATTTCATATCATCATAGAATCTCAGTTAAAAACAACATTTATACTTAAATTGCTTCAATGCAAAAATTGCTTACAGACTAATTCATGTGTGTGTGTGTGTGTGTGTGTGTGTGTGTGTGTGTGTGTGTGTGTGTGTGTATCTGCGCGTGTGTGCGTGTGTTTGTATTGTATATCTAAAATCCCTACTGTCAGCACAGCACCTTAAACACTTATTTTCCTAGTAATTCAGAATAACTTCTAACCATTCAGGTCTTCTTAATCACAAATGCAATGAATGTTATAAAGTATGAAGATTTAACATTAATGAAATGAAATCCAAAGACATCAAAATTCTATAAAATCTTTAAACATGGCATTAAGGTTGCGTTTATGTAACACTTGTTCAGTGCTACCTGCATTATGTCTGTAAAATGGATTTTATTACAGATCTGTCACTTTTACTATTCTTAGTGTATCCACATGGTCTACATCACACAACAAGTCACAGTATTATAAATGAATGCTACTTGGACAGAATTCAGGTTATCAGCTCAGTACATTGAGATAAGCAAACATGCATGTAACTGCAGTATAACAAAGTACATGTAATATTTTCTGACACTGACCACAGTGTTGTACATAGGAAGGTCTACTAACAGAGCAGTAGCAGGAAATATGGGTGTGAGAAAGTCTAACAAGTCCTTTGGATGAGATGTTAAACTGTGACCCTCATCTGCCTGAGTCAGTGGTACCTAAGGTGTCTATAAAAAGATCTCACAGCACTTATAGAAAAGATGTTTCCTAGTGCCCTAGCCAAATTTACCCTAGCCAGTATGAATACCATCTCAGATCTCTCCTCAAAAGAGTCTGTTAGCCTAGAGAGAGTATCCCAGTCAGTACAGTATAAATAAAAAAATGCTTAACCAAGTGATAAAGTTGCTGTGTAACTGTTCCTTAGAAAAAAAGTGTTATAACACTGATCAGTACTGTCAGCAAGCAATGTCCCAGAAAATGGGGATATATGATTTGTTGAAGGAGAATGGGTAAAGCTATGAGTATGTAGGACTGATGATGCTATACAAAGTTAGATGTGGAGGAGCGTTCATTTGCCAGACACTTTTACAAATGAAGCACTAGATTACATTGCAGAATATGATGGTTTGGAGCAGCATGATGATATTGGGTGTTATGCAGCTGAACCTCTTGTGTGGCAATATGAATGTAAATATGTATTAATCCTGTGCTACAACAGAAAATTATTTATAGTAAGTTCATTTTTTTAACAAATTCCATCCATACCTTTTGATATCCCCTGAATTTGCAGAATATCCCCGATTTTCTTTCATATTTTTGCCCTGTTCCTCTTACTTTTTTAGTTTCTGGTAAATCAGTGAGGATTAACACCAGACATTAAAGTTTTACAGTTCTTATTTTCAAAAAATGTACATTGATGCAAAACATATTGATCTATTTACTTTGTTAGGTGAATTAGTGTAATATTTAACAATTGGCCCTGGTTTTGGGCATTTGTCCCGTCCTGTCGCCATTAGTTTTGGCTTTCTTCCCAGATGTTTGCGCAAAGAAGTTGAGAACTGTGTCTCCAACACTGTAATCCAGGCTTCCTATCTGCTACCAGTTAATCCTATGATTCTTTCACGTTGTCAATGATACACCCCCATAAATGCATCATTTGGTAGGTTACCCATGAAAATGGGAAAGCACCTCCAAACTATCAGAGTTTAGTTTCCCACCCATGAGGTAAGAACTGGGAGCAGACTAAGATCATTATGTAGTGGCTATATGTATGGCATTTCTTTATTCAGGTGTCCTAAAAACAAGCGTAAAGAGCATTACAAAGAAGACGTGCATACATGCAAGCTTCCCTATTGCATACTGTAGCTTACAACACCCCTGTCACTACCAGTTGCTCTGATACAACACCTCTAGCCTACATTTCGCACAGAAATATAGCAGTTGTATGCACTCAGCTATTCCTCTATCACTAAGGTTGTTATGAATCTGAGATGACAACAGTGTAAAGTAGAATTCTGCAGTTACCTTATCTATGTAGGTTATATCTTGCCAAGGATATATAAGAGCCAGCCAGCTTCCAAAGCTTCAGGGTCCTTCTATGTGCTCAAACTGCCAGGCAGCTCAAGTTGAGCTGACTAAAATCAACACCCTTGGCAGGATATAACCCCTATAGCTAAGGCTACTGCAGCAGTGACCATTTGAACATCTACTGTTGTGGTAAGATTTGCTTGCACAACTGTACTTTCATTGTTTTCTTTTACAAGATATAAGCATGTTCCCCATCAGAGTGATGTATGTAGGAAAATTCCAGCTAAGACGAATACAAATACAAACTTGTAAGACAATGTGGTAAAAAAGTCTGCCGTTTATGTCACCAAAGTATCTTTATAGGCATATCCTTGCCTGTGTGTTCATCTGTTCCATTTATAATTTATTAATTTAGTTAAACAGTTCAGCACTAACATTAATATTTACATGATAGACAGCAAATAAATTGTCTCTTGTGTCTGGATTCTCATGTGCAATGATTTCTTTGCCAGTGTACATAATGATCAGCTACAGCTGGCTACTGAATGTGAAGCATTGCTCAGGCTTGTTTAAAATATAAGGATGGCCTTTTGAAGATGCTATATGCTGCGCATACCTAATTAAAGGCAGAGAACATTTCAGTGTCTGTAGTGGCATACATATGATTCATAAACAGAACAGTGTGTATACATATGTAATCAGTATTGTACAGAATAAAATGCAAGTTGGACTGAGCAGGAGCTAAGTACACAGCATACAGCAGCAATGTTTTGCACTCTGTAAGATATTCATTGAAATACTGAGGAAGTGTTACTGCAACATAATAGTGCCTGCACTCTCTATCCCAAATACATTGATTGCACTTTACAGTATGATCAAAATCATAATTTGATACATTATACGACAGGTATAGACAACACTTATATCAAAGCAGTCTGCTTTATTAATGTACACATTCATACTGTGACTTCTTGTTTGCACAATGCAATGCATATTCATTCATAACAATGCATTCTTTTATTTAAATCCATCATAAATAAGAATACATCTTTATTTCAGCCTTTCAAGAGACCAGCTGCCACATAAAAAGCAACAAGTACAGTTGTTTACCAATTTATTCATACTGGTGGTGGAAGTCAGTACAGCAAAGCTCATGAATTAAATCATCTAATACTTTGGATCATTTATGCATTCTCTCTATCACTTACTAGTCTGGGTATGTGCCAATTATATCTAGAGCTGTGAGGGCTAAGGTCCATTCTTCATTGGTGTAACCAGTCAGTGAGACTGTATAGCCTGTGTTACAAACTATGTCATTCTGTGAATGCACCCATCTGCCTCTACAATTCTATTATCCCAGTGGTATTGTCCACCTGCTAATGCACTGGAGGTTTGGGACTTACCTACATTAATATAACCAACTATTTTCACCACAAAGTCTCAAATCAAGTGAATCCCATTTATTAGGAGGAATTTGGCTTATTGAGGGGGCAAGTGTGCATCCCATATCCCACCAGAAGTCTTCTGTTGTCTCCGCCATGGTCTTCAGCTTGGGAGAAAAAGTGCTTAATTCATAAAATTTTATGAAAAAAGATGTTTGACTAAGCTTTGCTTCCATTTATTTCTCCCACAGATCCTTAGTTTGGACTATCCTTTCTGGGACCTACTGTACAAATCTCCCCTCCCCAGTAGCTTAAACCAGCCCTCTGTCTCAAGACCTACCCGGTACTCATTTTCCTGAAAGAGAGAGGAGACTAGGGCATTGTAGTCTGCTCACAAATGCCCCTTGTCCTGTGGTTTGCCCTCCCCAAGAAACAGAAGAGAACAGTTGCAGTATAACCATAATCTTTATTTGATATATTATGGCAGGTATAAATAACAGCTATCTGACAGCATTACACTTCATTAATGTATTTCTTATTTATTCACTATGATGCATGTCCATTCACAAACATGGGATATTGTTAAATAAAATTAAAAATTCAATACACAGGAGGTTCAGGTTCAAAAGTTTACTAGTGTACACCAGGAGGCAAAAAACAATACAAGTACAGAATTTTGTCTGACACGAAACAGGAAGCACACAATTTTATATAGGTTTGACATTCAAGCTATGCCCACCTTACTGACATGACATGTCACAGGGCATCTACATCACTTTAGCTTACAAGCCTCTATTCTTTTAATCTGCTGATGCAGTATGTTTTAAAAAACTTTTCCTCTAGATACAATACGGCCTTGCTCTCCAGCTGGTCAGTCATAATGTCTTTCTGTAAAGTTACTTGTTCAAGGTTTCACATCAGTTCAAATACAATAGCAGCTTCAGTCTTTTAATGTATGTCTTTGTTCTCTGTTATACTTTCTCACACAGCTGCGTGCTATCTAAGTAACACATATACAAGGCCAGATCATCCCAACAAGAAAAAGCAGAAGATTTCATTATTTCACACATTTAATTTCCTGACCCAGCAAATAATCACTTATGAAAAGCATAAACATTAAAACTTGCTAAGCTAGCATTCTGCCAGGGTCAGAGATCAGCTTTTGCTTCAGGCCATACTGCAGTTTCAAAACTACTTCACATTTAGACATGAATTAATTTTACTACTATATGATTAATAGAATAAAATGCATTATATACTACTTTGCTTTTAAGCTAGCATTTCTCATGTATTCAAATACACATTTTTCTAACAGATATACTGCTAGTTCAAGCTGTTACAAATCAGCACAAATCTTGATTTCGATCTTAGTGAGGCCATTTCTTATTCAAAAAAGCATCAAATTATTTTTACCTGTTTGTCTCTTCTAATGGTAGAAGCCAGTTTAGCCAGGATAACAAAACTCAGTTAGACATTTTATTACCAGCTTCTATTGTCCAGTTTTGATATCTTCCAATTATATATTAAGCTGCAATGGTTGAGGGGTGTACTCCATCAGTATAACAAATCAGATGGAATATGCAACCTGTGCTACCCACTCAGTCATTCCATGGAGGCATCCATCTGTTGCCACAACTTTATCATCCCAGTAGAACCATACACCTGCTCACTGATTGCTGGATGTCGAGGCTCCATGATAAGGTACCTTTAGGGATATACATGCAGAGACACACTAACAGAAATCATCTTTTATCCAACAGCCCTCATTCTATTCTGCACATAAATTACAACCTGTTCTCACACAAGCTAGGTAACACTTACCTCAGATTTGTCCACGTTAATCCTTTTTACTATCTTCTACCTCATGTCTATGCTAATTCCTAGTCTCTGTTACCTACCTCCCACAGACATATTCCCATTTTGTTTAGATTTGTAACTCCCCCTTTTATATTTCTTTTTTCATTTGTTTATTGATACAACTACTCCCAAAAAGTCTTGCAGTAAATGATGATCTCATAAATTAAAGAAATGCAGGCCATTTGCTCTCAGATGTACCCCATATAACCTGCAACAGGCATGTACTAATGCTGTAAATGGTAATGTTTCAGGACCTTAAATCTCTCCAACTCCACTTCCTTATTTTTTGTTTTGATAGCATATTTCCTGGCATTTTTAGTACCTTTGCCACTTATTGCCTTTCTCACATTAATTTAGGAATAATATTCAATTATATTGTTACAATACCAAGGCACACATGTTGCAAGTAAAATAATATATTTCACTGTTTTTTAAATGAAGTCACTCTTCAGTACTGCGAAAAACTGTGCTAAACATTTAACTTTATTTGTCAGTAGAAATGTAGCAAAGATGTAAAACATGAAAAGATGCACAAAATCTGCAACTTTTATTATTATATTTTTACACTAAAGATGCAACAAAGAGGTGAAATATGAAAGGTTGTTCAGTTGCAAAAAAAAGCAATAATATATTACAGCAGAAAAAAATGGACTGACCAACACTGCTCAGAGACAAAATAAAAACTTTAATATATTGGTAAGCGCTTTCACTCCTACTTGAACTTTATCAAACCATAAAAACACAGTAAATCACAAATATATATATATATATATATATATATATATATATATATATATATATATATATATTTAAAACCACTAATTACTGAACAGCTTTTAATAAATCAATGAAACAAATCATGTGACTTCAATGCCACTTTTAAAGGTACAACATTATTTAAACCAGACCTTTCATCTGTCTGCATCATAATAATCCATCTCATTTCAGCATATTCCATTCTATTAATAAAATTTCCCCTCTCAAATCATTAATCATGAGTTGTAGCACAAACAATTTAAAAGTATGTGAATTTCCACATAAATGGACATGCTTTCTTAATGCATAAGATGTCTTATTTCTGTGTACGTCATAGACATGCTCTAGAGTACATTCCATTAGTGAACAATTATTTTTATCAATAGAAAAACATATAACAAATATACAGCCAACAAACTAAGAAAAAATAAGGAAGAAGAAGTAGCTGAATGCAGGATCTCATACTTTAATACTATTAAAATTGAGCCCTTTCATCTTGGTGCAACAGATTTCATCAGAACGAATACATCTGGTGTAACTTAATATTTTATACACTTCAAAAAACACATGACCACCAGTAAACAAATAATTAAAATCTGATGCAATTCCAATTAAACTCCAGGCTCCAAAATTTAAAGTAACCTAACCTTTAACCGTACCATAACATATATAAATGAAAACATCATTCTGATAATAGCGAAGCATTGTCCCCTTGTTCTAGAAAAATTGTAATAAAAACATAAAAATAAATTGACACTACTCCAGAACATGACCAAATGAAACAATTTAGATGGCATATGCAGCTTTTAGTTTGAGAAAGCTGCTAATGGACACTTGTTCATTAAGACCAGATCGCTTGCTTGCATTAGATTTAACCTGCCATCTGTATTCCTTATACTCTAAAAATCATCAAATGGACCACCTCTAGGTCCAACAGCAACATAATCAATGTCAAAAAAATTAAACCAGTGGTTAGGGTGATTTTTTTACATGCTTGTACACTGCATTTTCCTCTCTTTTCTGGATATCATAGACATGCTGACTAATTCTGTATTTAATGGCTCTTTTTGCCTTTCTATTATAGAACCTGTTACAGAGTTGACATTTGGCCACACATATATAAACCCCTTACTAAAACAGTAGTATTTATATCTAAGTTGGACAATTCTGTAATTCATTAGGTAAAAGCTTGTCCCTTCCTGAATATATCTGCATTGGGGGCAATATCCATATTTGACCATACTTCCCTTACTGTTTGAGTTGTACAGTCTTTTGAATAATGTTTTTAAACAAAATTATTTTATATACCATATTGGGTCTCACTCCTACTGTTCTAATAAACTCATGATCAATTGCAAACACATTCCAATAAATTTGGATGATGTCACAAATATCATAAAACAAGCAGGTCAGGGTCATGAAATCAGGCAAGGGTGGGAGCCTGGTAGTTATGAATACCAGTGATTATATTAATAAAATTTGGTGATGTTATATATGGATACCTATGAAGAAATATCCAAAAATTACATGTATATAGCATACCAGAACACTGATTCATCATTAGAAGGCCTTTTTATTAATGATCAAATCACCACGTCTGAACTTGGTTTCTTAAAGGTACCCCACCCTAGGACCCAACCATATTTAGGATCCCTAAAATACATAAAATTATAGACAATCCTCTCCTTTGTCCCATAGTAGATGCTAAGGCCTCTAAGACCTTTCCTATTGTCAAGTTTATAGATTACAAAATAAAGGGGTCCTTGAGGAGTGTTCATATTTGTTTAAATATTCATGGGAATTTTTATAAAAGGTCACAAAGGAACTTTATACTGATAATTTTATTTTTGTCACTACTGACATCTGTAATCTTTTTTTTTCAGTAATCCCCCACAAAGAGGACGTTGAATGGTTCTATGAGTACCATGTTTTAAAACCAACCTGGATCACATTAAAATTTTAACTATAAAGATCCTCATGAAATTAGTCCTGGAAAATAATTTAATCATTTTTGAAAATCAGTGTATTAGGAAGACTAAAGCTGTAGCTATGGGGGCAGCATGCTCCCCATTTTTGCCAATATTGTGCTAGCACACTGGGAAAACACCTATATCTTTCCATCTGAGTACAAACTTTATATGGGAGGTGTATAGATGACATCATTATTTTCTGGAATGACAGTTTTGAAGTTTACCATGGAAGTTCATACTGAAAGAGTTAACTACCTAGATGTTAGTATTTTTAAGAACAAAATCACCAAATAGTTTGAATCATCTTTATACAGGAAATTTACTTATTCCAGTGCACTACTACACTTTGATAGGGGACACCCCCTTCACCAAAAAAAGTCATTGGTGAAGGGGCAGTGTGTTAGGTTGGCCTGTATGGTTTCCAGTTAAATGATATTCCATGATGAATGTAATAGACTCAAAGGAATGTTAGTAAGGAGGGGTTACCCCAACTTATTTTTGCAGGACATTTTTCAGGAAGTTGTTAGGAAAATAAATATAGGTAGATTTCTGCCTCTTCAATGGTCAGAAAAAACTATCCTTACCTCCCAATGTAATGGGGATCAAAATCTTGACAAAGGCCATGGTTTATTGCAAAGACCCTTGGTTCTACCATTTAATTTATGTTTTTATTATATTTGTGACATCATCCAAAGAAATTGGAGTATGTTTATGATTGACCATGAGTTTATTAATATAGTAGTAGGGAGACCAAGGTTATGTATAAAAAAAACATTTTAGTTTAAAAAACATTATTAGAAAGATCGTATAACTCAAACAGTAAAGGAAGTATGGTCAAATGTGGATGTTGCCCCCAATGCAGATATATTCAGGAAGGGACACGTTTTTACCTAAAGAATTACAGACCTATCCAACTTAGATATAAATACTATTGTTTTAGTAAGGGGGTTATGTATGTGGCCAAATGTCAACTCTGTGTTGAGTTCTATATTGGAAAGACAAAAAGAGCCCTTAAATGGAGAATTTACCAGCAAGTCTATGATATCACGAAAGAGACAAAACATGCACTGTATAAGCATATAAAAATCACCCTAACCACTGGTTGATGTTGGACCTAGAGGTGGCCCATCTGATGATTTTTTAGAGTATAAAGAACTCAGATGGCAGATTAAATGTAGTGCAACCATCTGATCTGTTCTTAATGAACAAGATTTCATTAGCAGTATTCTCAAATTAAAAATGTAATATGTTACTCTGGAAGAATTCTTGAGACTAATGGAAGAAGCAGTGACATTAGAAATCAAGATGAAGGAATCGAGAATTTCACCTAAAATATGGACAAACAATCCTTGGGAAAAATTGTAACTCTTACTGAGGCATTAAAAATGAACCCTAAATAATTAATATGTAACTTTATACTTTATTAAATGAATATTATAAATTGTTGTTATTAATTTCATATATTTTATTACATTTGTTTCCTCCTTTGTTCAGGTCAATTGTACATAGTGTATATAAACATTTATAATACTTGTTTATTGATGATTGTATTGTTAAACATTATATTATTTGGAAAATAAAAAATATTTGAAAAAAAAAAATTGAATATGCCATCTAAAGTGCTTCATTTGGTCTTGTTCTGGAATAGTGTCACATAATTTATTTTTATGCTTTTATTACAATTTTTTCTAGAACAAGGGAACACTGCTTGGCTATTAGCACAGTTATGTTTTCATTTATGTATGTTATGGGATGGTTAAAGGTTTAGTTACTTAAATTTTGGATCTGGACTTTAATTGGAATTGCATCAAATTTTAATTATTTGTTTATTGGTGGTAATGTGGTTTTTGAAGTGTATAAAAGATGGAGTTACACCAGATGTACTCATTCTGGTGAAGGCCGTTGTACCGAGAGTAAAGTTCTCATGTTTTAATAGTATTAAGGTGTGCAGATCCTGCTTTAGACTATTCTTCCTTATTTTTCCTATATAAAAACATGAGCAGATGATAGAAAATGCCAGGTGGATTAGAGCTATGCTATTGCAATCCACATATACATTTGGTGTATAGTGAACTCCTGTATAAGGATGATTTAAGTTTTGAGTAGTGCTTATATAGTTACATACATTGCAGAAATTGCAAGGAAAAGTGCCTTTATGTTCTAAAGTTACTGAACTAATCTTGCTTCATTTATAACAAAGTTGCCATTTTAATGACTTTTTATTTTTAAAACAAAATTTAGGTTGAGTACCCAGAGTTCACTTTAAAGCATCATCGGCCATCAAAATGGGCCAGTTCTTTTTAATCACATTGCAAACCAAATGAATGTCACTAAAGTAAGTAAGAGGAGCTCTGATGACATTAGGCTGTGCATCATCTGGAGCATTAGTCGAACAAAAATGGGGTCTAGCCTCACCTTTCCTACCACATTATACTTCATTCATCATCTTCTTAACATCATTCACGGGATAGCCTCTACTTATAAAGTCATTGCATAGGCTCTGAAATGCCTGTTGCAATTGATCATCTCCATTGTTTAACCTGGATATTCGCATAAACTGGCCCTTAACCACATTTTTATATACATACCCGGGGTGCATGCTAGGTTGATATAACAAACTATTTATTTTATGGGGCTTTCTCTATGCACTGGTATAAATATGACTCTCATCAGTCTTAGTGATAGTAACACCCAAATAATCAATACTATTGGGGGAATAGTTAGAAGTAAACTGTAGAAAAGTAGTAGTACTTTCGAAATAACAAATAAATTCATGTAATAACGATACAGGGCCTACCCACAGCAGGAAGACATCATCCAGAAAGCATTTGTAGAATTTAATATAGTGTTCTAACTTGTTCTCTACTAAAACTGTAATCATCTCCCAATGGGCTAGCACCTTATTGGCATATCTATCGACAAATACTATGCCCGTGGCCACACCAAGTTTCTGTAAATAAAATGTATCTTCAAAAATGAAGATTTTGTTCTCAAGAATCAACTCTAATAATAAATAGATGAATCTAATCTGTCCATTGGAATAAGTACTATTCATCGTAAGAAACAATCTAACATAATCAACCCTTCTTTCATTTGGAATAATAGTGAACAGAGAACACAAATCCAGCATAACAAGCAGGCAGTCAGAAATCTCATTAAAACCTTGCTCACATTCAAATAGCAAATGTAAAAATGTTTGGAGTCTTTAAGAACTGAAGATGCTTTATCTAGGACTGGTTTAAGCATTCTTTCAGTGTAAATAGACATGGATTCCATAAGCCAACTGTGACAGGACACAGTAGGTCTTATGGGCAGTTTTATGAGAGCTCTGTGTATTTTTGGTTGACCATATATCACTGGGATAAGTATCATAAGTTAAAATTCCACTCTTGAGGAAATCATACGGCATGGAATGAATGTGCCTAGCCAATCAACACATGACTTTTGTAATAAAATATATGTATCAGAATCAGAAAGTACGGTAGACATACTATTCAAATAAAATTCTCTATCCATTATAACAATTGCTCCGCCTTTATCTACCAGTCGAATTTGAACCGACTGAAGTTCCTGTAATTGTGTCAGAGATAAACGTTCTCTTTCAGTGAAATTAAAGAACTTACTCATATGTGGCAAAGATAGTGAGATTTTATTAATAGAACAGAATATGCTGAAATGAGATGGATTATTACAATGCAGGCAGATAAAAAGTCCAGTAAAATGATGTACCTTTAAAACCAGCATTAAAGTCACATGATTTGTTTCATTGATTTTTTTTTTAGAAGCTGTTTAGTAATCACTGGTTTCAAATATATATATATATATATATATATATATATATATATATATATATATATATATATATATATAGACATGCACACTTGTGATTTATTGTGTTTTTATGGTCTGATGAAGTGCCAGTAGGCATGAAAGAGCTTACCAATTTATTAAAGTTTTTATTTTGTCTCTGAGCCATGTTGATTATTCTGTTTGTTTTTTGCTGATTTATCAGTGTTCTTTGGACTTGCCTACATCCACGTTACTGTTCTCTACTTATAGCAATAATATATTACAACACAATCCAACAGCTACAAACCAAGTTTATTCTGTTAATGTCCATTGTATTTCAGCTTCTGCCTTCCAGGGAGGATAAAAAACAAAGAGAGAAAACATATAGAATAAATAAGATAAGACTCAACACATTAACTGATATAATTAAAACATGTCAACAGAAGTACAGAATCAATTAATTAAATAATGCCTTCTAATTGCATTCCAAATTCATCCCATAGGGAGTCGGTGTGTTATATTTTAGTATGAGTGTACTTTTTTATATTCTAATAATTGCTTTAAATCAGTTGCTTGTAAACTATGAACTTGACTATGATGTTTATCAGAAAAACTGGAAATTATTGAACTTGTCATATTTGTATTTTAATGTCCTTTAAATGTTCTTGTACTCTGCATTTTAGATTCCTTTCTATCTCTCCTGTATGATATATATAATGGACGTGAACACTTTAAAGCATATATCATATAGAATGGCAGGAATGCTTCAGTACTGCACTTTTTTGCCATTAATATATGTAAAAGAAGTAATTAACATCAAACAAATAGAGCAGCTTCCACAGTGGTAGGTACCCCAAGTTCCTGATAGTCAAGGACTCATCAGTGCATTTAAAAAACTACTTTCCAGCCAAACTTTCTGACTTTTTCCCTTAGAAAAGAAGATCACAGGAGCGATATCAAACAACATATTAAGTATAAATGCAAAGGGATATATGAACCAAGCATCCACCAAGGCTATTATCATACAAACTTTTATTCAGAGTACACAGGATAAGCGCTTTCACACAAGGTTGTGCTTCATCAGATTCATTAAATTAAAATGTCTAAAAACAATTAAATAGTAAAACACATATAAAACAACCAATAAAAAGCCTACATTAATTACTGATGTAGGCTCCATTTTTTATGATGGGTTTTAAAGGTACAGCAGCATTATTACCTGGCAGTTTATCTGCCTGCAACCTGCAATCCATTTGGTCTCTGCAATTTCAAGTTTTTTATTAAAATCTCCCCCCATCTTATTCATATGTACCAATTGTAATACCTTGAATTCAACAATATGTCCAGGTTGCAATGAAGTATGTTCAGCCAAGATATTAAGCAAATTCATACGTCTGATATCACCTAGATGCTGTAATATTCATTCCTTCAACATCCTAACAGTTTTCCCCACATAAAATGAAGTGCAATTCCTGCACTTAGCTAAATAAATCAAACCCTTAGATTTACAGTCTGCATAGAATCTTGGCTTAAAAAAAAATCCATAGTAAGGTGCTTAAAGTCAATCTCATGAGAGATATAACAACACGCTTTACATAATCTGCAGGGAAACGTGTCAGTATGATTAGAAACAATTATCACCTGCTGGAGTTCCTATTGATATATCAAAAAATATTGCTATGTCTGCAGATGAACACACTGCTTCTACTTCATTGAATGGGGCTAGACCCAAGGATATTAACACTGCAATACCTTTAGACACGGTCCTTTTGAATTTTCCTGCCCCTTTCAGGTTGCCGCAGCAATTGGGCAGGGGGCAGAGCTTCAGTCTAGGACGGAAGAGGCAGAAGCCTTCACAAGAGAGTGAGCACGCTATGGAAGAAACAAATCGCAAAAAGATTCCACGTTAGTTTACAATCTCTTTTCTTTTTCTCTAACAGCAGCACAAGTAAATTTATTAGATAGAGGTCTTAACTCTGTACCTTCTCTATCAATACTTATTGAAGATATGATACTTGTCATTAAACTTTTTGCCATAAACATTGCCTTAAAACTAGTGTTCGGGGAACAATGAGTGGCGCCTATTTCCCTGAAACGCTCTAGCTTGTATGTTACACAATTGTGTCCTACACTTGATATGTTTGTTAGAATTATTGAGAAAGAGTTGTTTGAAGTTAACTTTAGGAAAAACAATTTCTACAATATAACACAAGATGAATATTTGGCTTTACAACAGTTGCGAACTAATGACAAACTGAATACACACCCAGCTGAGAAAGGGGATCCATTGTGGTTCTGGACACTAATTCTTATGATGCAAACATGTTTGAAATGCTTAATGATGGTGTTACTTATGAATGAATCACACAGGTTGAGCCAAATATTATTGTTAGGGGCATACATGATCAATTATATGTATTATTAATGGATGAAACTATTGATAAAGAGTTATATGATTTTATGCTTGTGTTAGAACCATTAATACCAATTATCCATGGGTTGCTGAAGGTGCACAAGTCACTTTTGAACCCATCCCTCCACCCTATAGTACCAGGTAGGGGATGGGCTGCTGAATTTATAACTATTTATGTAGAGAATAAGCTCAAAAAAAATTGGAAAAAGCAACAGCAGTTTTAAAAGATACTGAACATTTTTTGAGTACTTTGGGTGACTTTACGAGGGCACATGGTTTGTTTTCAGATAGCACTATACTGGCAACCATGGATATTCAAACACTTTTTACTATAATACCCCATGATATGGGGATTTCTTCCCTTAAGAGGTTTTTATTAATTAATACTGAATATTCTTATGAGCATATTGAGTGTTTGGGTGCATTGTTGGATATTATTCTATGTAATAATTTTTTTGTTTAATGATGTTATGTACAGACAAAAAGTAGGTATAGCGATGGGGACTCCATGCGCTAACAGTTACGCCAACCTTGTGTTGGTGGTCTGGGAGTGCAATGTAGTTCTATCTAGTCATAAATACTCAGCAAAGCTGTTTTATTATAAAAGATTCATGGATGATATTTTTATTTTATGTCAGGGTGTAGAATGTGATCTCCTGAATTTTGTGCAGTATCTTGAATTTTGTAGCGACTGTTTTAAATTTGTATTAAATCACTCACGTTCTTCTATAGATTTTCTAGATACCAAGATCATGCCAACTAATGGAATTGTTTGTAGTTCCCTATATAGGAAACTATGTAGAAAAAATGCACTCTTGCATTATAACAGTATGCATTCGAAACATATTTTTAATAATATTGCTAATGGTCAATATTTGAAAATGTCTAGATTGCACACAGAAGAAGATGACTATAAAGAAGCTGTGCTTAATTTGAAAGGAGATCTACTTAACAGGGGTTATAAGGAAGAACTTTTGGATAGTACCCTAGATGAACTTAATGTGATGTGCCCTGATAAGGGCAGACCATTTTTTAGTCGGTCATATACATCCATGAAATCTAATGAAATTGATCATTTAAATAGTAAGCTTAGGTTATCACTGATTTATGGTAGTAATGTACACCAAGTACGTGACATAGTGAACAAATATTGGCCTGTTTTACTCTCTGATAAGAAAATAAAGGGGACTGTAGGTGATAAGCCTAGTTATACTTTCAAGAATAACCTATCATTGAAAAGACAGCTTTGCTATAAATCAACCATTAAATCTTCAGTTGTTTGTAATCATATTGACACATTTCCCTGCAGATTATGTAAAGCATGTTGTTATATCTCTCATGAGATTGACTTTAAGCACCCTACTATGGATTTTTCTTTTAAGCCAAGATTCTATGCAGACTGTAAATCTAAGGGTTTGATTTATTTAGCCAAGTGCAGAAATTGCACTTCATTTTATGTGGGGAAAACTGAATAACAAACTTGAAATTGCAGAGACCAAATGGATTGGCAAGTTTCAGGCAGATAAACTGTCTGGTATTAATGCTGATGTACCTTTAAAACCCATCTTAAAAAGACAAATCATACATCAGTAATTAATGTAGGCCTTTTATTGGTTGTTTTATATGTGTTTTACTATATAATTGTTTTCAGAAGTTTTAATTTAATGGATCTGATGAAGCACATTCTTGTGTGAAAGCACTTATCATGTTTACTCTGAATAAAAGTTTTTATGATAATAGCCTTGATGGATGCTTGGTTCATATATCCCTTTGCATTTGTCTTTATTTTACTAGGCAACCTTTGGCTGCTTTGGGTATTTTCTTTTATTCATCAACATATTAAGTATAGTAGCTTTGGTGCAACATCTGTCACCATTTATTATAATTTCCACTATTTCTTCAGACAGTAGTTTATATTAAGATACAAAACATATATTTTGCCTCTCTCTTCACTTACATTAGTTTCATATGTAGGTACTAGGCTACTGGCCCTAGGGCCTATATAAGCCTAGCCAAAAAGGCACCCTGACTTTTGCCACCCACTAAAATTATTTTCCTGTGCCCCTGTCGAGCAGACCCACAGAAGTAATCCCTGGGTTGAATTTCATATCTCCCATCCAATCATCAAGATTTTTCTTGAAGAGTGCTAATAAGGAGCTTTGTTCTATATTTTTATAATATCAACATTGCCTTGCTCTTTTTCCAATTTATTTCCTGATTATTAGTCACTAAAGGCATGCAACCGTCCAGTAACTCTGTATACCATGTAGTGTATAATCATGCTGTATAAACATTCTTCTCTATTAGAACATGATATTCTTATTCTTAAACATTCTCCACAAAGAAGAATGGACAACAGATAGGGTGAGCGATAGATAGCACCTTGCAAGTAATTGAATACAGCTGGAGGCTTCTTAAAAGGCTTATTTTTAATGCCAGTCTGGTACACCCAAGACACATCCAGATAGTTAATGGTACTCTGACCTGCAATCTCTGTAAATGTAAATCTGATTCTATTGTTTGACAAACAAAAAAAATTCTGAAAAAAATGTAAATGCTCCATTTACATATGAATAACAGGATACTGTAATACTTGTAACTTTAACAAATGATAAACAGTGAATGCGTTATTTCTCAAAAACAGCCATTGTTAAATTAAAATAGACTAACAAAGGGAATACCTATACACATGCCTTTCTTATGAAAGTGTGATGGCTGTGCCCTGGCCCAGCAATCAAGGAGCCTCAATCCTCACCACTAGCACCAGAGAGGTCCTCATATATGAGGAAAGGATAACAAATACACAAAGTAAAGTACAATTTCCCTTAAGTGCACACAGAGATCACAGTCAGTCTGGGGCTGGTTGCTCCCTTGCTCCCCAGGTCCCCAATAAGACTCCTCACTAACACAGCTATAGGTCCAGGTCTCAGCCTAGCTGGCAAGCTAACCTCCATTACCCTTTCTGTCCAACCAGTGCTTCGTGTCCCTGCCCAAGTAGCTGACACATTCACACACTTTGAGATAAGTATTTATACAACTTCACAGACACTCCTGGGAAAGGCTGACACAGATTCTCCAGCTGTGCCCCTTTACCCAGACTATACAGTAGTAATTACTGCCGCCACCAGCTAATAATTATCAGCTACCCAAAGGCCCTTAAAAGGGTGTCCAGTTATTACTGTGCAATATTATTATCCAATTGGTAAATGTGACTAAACAGTCTAAGGCTTATTAAAGTGGCCTTGTACAATAAACTCTATAAATATGCAATGTACTCTAGAGCTTAACTTGTCTCTACACAAACCAGCCACAGATAAAAGGTTTTAAAATATATAATAATAAATAATTAAAACGCAAGACATCACTACTACACCACAGTGCTATTCAAAAGTTCAGAGATCACACAGAAACTGAAAATAATTCAGTAGTACAGTTCTGACATAACAGAAAAACACTTAGTCTAATCTTTATAGTCCCAGCTATTTCTACAAGAAAACATACTTCTAAGATAACTTACTTAAGAGAACAGACAGAGTGCTGATGAGATAGATGTCAAGACAAAAATGCTTAACAATCTCTGGTTCTCACTGTTTTTTGAAACATTTACATTCTTTTACACTTAGAGCAATAAAGGACATTCCTCAAATTCTGGTCGTTAACTTTAGCCTTAAAACAATAGGTAGGATATTTACTCCAGACTCATTGACTCCAAATTCTAACTTCAAAGGACATACAAAACATAATTTTAATTTCAAAGAACATTTGAAATGCTTGGCTTAGTTTGCCTTACAGCAGATGGCAATGTTGCTACAATCTTGAAGTTCACATTTTACAGTGTTTTCTTTCATTTAAGAAACAAGCCTGTATTTCATATTTATATTTACAAATGCCAGAATTATGTATCAAATTCTATTTGACTAGGCTGGCAGCCTTCACCCTTCTCTACCAGTCTTCACAGAAGGCATACTATTTCATCAAATAAAAATAGTTGCTAGGTAAATAAAAGTATATCAGTTTCATAATATACTCAGTAACAGCATTGTCACATGAAACATTTTAAAGCCTCCATCCCATGATTCTGCTTTATGTTACTATAAAGATTGTTACTATCTGATGAGAGCCAAACATGACTTTTGCTATAAAATTCCAAAAATCTCTGATAAAAGTATACTGTCGCCTAAGAAAGTCTAAAAACACAGGTTCGATTAAATATTGGCTGACAACTTTTCCCACATTCTCCAAATATGAACCTTCACCTGAAATTATTGCTCAGACAAGTAGAGAAAACATTTTTATGTTGTTTGAGCAAGGAGTAAAGACAGCCAACTTAGAGATGGTAGAGTATATATTTTTTCTCAAAATCTTCCTACAAAAAATATTTCAACCTAACACATGACCTTTCTGTAGCAAAGCATAAATATTTTTATTTGTTTCTTATATATTTTTGTATCTACAGCTTTATAAAAAGTGGGTTAATTTAAAACAATATAACACATATTCAAATACTGTTGTAAATCCTTAATCTTGCCAATGTCTGCCTCCTTAATTACTTAATTACAATTCTTTTTAATTCAGTAAAACACACCCATAGCATATTGTTTAAATTAAAACACTGTATATCGTTACTAAATTTTTAAATAGTGAATCAGTTTCAAAACTGAAAATTTACTAAAAGCCTTAATCAATTCATATCTCATTTTTGAATACTCTTTGTATCACATTAACAATATTGATTATGAAAGCCTCACTAATAGCACAAGAAATAAGTGTTCATTATACCTAAAATGTCTTTCATTTAACATTTTGCCATACACTGCAGCTGTATTATTATTTCCAAAAATATATCAAGTACAAAGGAACACAATTTACAACAATCAATGTTTGTTTTATGACAATGTTGTACCACTACAGGAATTCATTTAAAATATAAATTTTAAATATCTTCATTCACTGTTAAAAGCTCCAACCCTGAAATGTTCAATGCATTGTCATCTTATACATAATAAACACACTCACACATTAATGCATTCTCCTGCTTCTTTCCTCTGTAGAAACAAAAGTTTGTTTCAGTTGTTTATTCCATGCTGAAAATGGGAGTTGTAAACATCCTTATTGTTATTTCTCAATGCCTCTTCAAGGAGTGAGGAGAATCTCTTGATGAGAAGTCTATTGACCTACTCTCTGTATTACCCATGCCCCAGTGCTGATCACCTGACCCTCTCTCATCCTACCTATTTTGTGTATGTCACCAGAAAGCCTACTGGGAATCACGGTCCTTCATACATCATTTCAATTTAGTATGCCTATGTGAATAAATTATTTTTCAAACATTTTAACTGTTTCATTTAGCTATTTCATAAATTACTGTACAGTGAGGTAGCCAGTTAATTTTTTAAACACTGATGAGCTGTTTTAACTTTGTTGCTAATTTATTTTGTGTGAATACATCTCTCTGAATTAAAATGTACATGTGTTTTTTAGTGCAAGTATTAACATAGCAACATTATTTCTTTAACATCTTCTAGGTTAAAGATAGCTGATTGTTTTTACAATACTCTCCAAACACTCTTCTTAAACAGAATACTTTCAACCTCTCATTGAAATGACAAAACAATTCTTATACATAATTGCTGCCTATACAATCCATTGAGTTGCATGTGGCCTTTCTCTTAGTAACTTTTATCTCTGTAAAATCTTAGAATGTATAAATGTAACTTGAAATGTATCTACTCTGTGTTTAACTGGAACTAAATATAATGCACTGTAAACAAATGGAGCTTTTCTCCCCAGGCCTCTGCTGAAAATAGGTATTACCCTGTTGGACTTCCCCAGTAAACAAAGACAAATAAATAAAAGAATGAATTCTCCTGTGAGTGATGTCTAACTTTTAAGTAATTTCCTGAAGTTATTATATTAAAAGATACTTTCTTTTCCTGGAAGAAATAGTTTTCCCAGATGGAAATTAAGGTATTTTTTGCAACAGTTAATTCATTACTCCTACAGGTATCGGTGAAGCAAATAGATAATTTTATCTGGTATCCTTTTGGTCCTTACTCCAAAACATAAAGTCTTCCTGCATATACCCTTCTTCCACTGTAAAACCACTCTTCTGCAGAAATCCAGTAGAGTTTTAAAAGTGAAAATGTTTAACAGAAACACACACACACTCACACACACACACACACACACACACACACACACACACACACACACACACACACACACATTATTAGAGCTTTAGGCTCCTTAAACTACTACTTTCTGTCAAAAGCCATATTACTTTATTTGGTGTTAGAACTTTCTAATTGTCTAACCAGCTTTGCTTTGTGAAATGACCATGAACATCAGATGCAAATACATTGCAGCTTTCCTCAATTAACAGCTGTGGTAGAGCCAGCTAGCTGTTGGAACAATGTTTTCTTATGCTACATGTCTGTTGAAAATGTTTTATTTTACATTTTCCCATGCATGTGTATTTTTTGTAGATCTGATTTTTGCAAACTGTGTTGCACAATTTCTTTAAGTAAAGAATTTCATTTATCAGTGTCATAAGCTCGTTTTGTTGGGAGATAACCAAATCTCCCCAGCAAAGAAGCTTAATTATTATCTTATTAAAAACATAGTAGCACAAAAATGATAAATTATACTTGCTCGCATCCACATTTTGAAAAGAGAGAAAGAGAGACTATTTAGCTATAGCTGCTGTAAGTTAATAGCTTGGTCAGATCATTTTAAGAGTGTGCAGAATTATGACCTTGAGTGCGCCAGATTTATCTGGGTGGTAGTAGCACATTACCATAAGAGCAGTAGTGGGTAGCTGCACTGAAAAGGGTATTATTAGCACTTGCTGTTAAACACTGTATATGTATGTGAAGGTGAAGCAGTTCTAGTTATGATGTAGTCACTGTTGGCATGATAGCACTGAAAACATTGGGCTGATAGTAAAGTGTCTGAATTCCTGAGAAGTCAGTGTTCATGTCTCTGGTCTATAACTGTACAGTATGAACTTTTGTACTGTACAGTTCTACAGTATAAACATTTATTTTGGTGTCAATGATAATGGTCATACCCCAGGACAGAAGTGTTCATTTGCCATACGGTCAGTAGTACCTCATATAGCATTGTCAGTAGCAAAGTCTCCACGTCTTTTAGGTTTCCAATACTATAATGGCCTGGACCCCATTCTTATGTGAACATATGATTAAAGTCATGAAATTAGAATTGTTTCAATCTTTGATGATAGCCAGAAGTGCTTTTCACAGCACCCACAATGTGCCCAGTAATGACTCCTTCAGCAATTCATAAGGAGTTACATGTATCGGTAGCATATCTAAGTAGGATTGTAAATTCTTTTTTTATAAGACCCATTGCTCCTACTACTATTGGGAACTGTCAGGGTATCCTTCTTCCATATTGCTCTCATTTCTGCCTGCAAATCCTGGTATCTTATGACTTTGTGTCTCTCTGTACATAAGACACTGTAGTCACTGCCTGTAGCAATTTCAGTGATCAATGCTACTTTTGTCTTCTTTTCATGGACTACTATATCTGGTTTTCTTGCATCTATTTTTTAACTGTTGGTAGTGGGTGATCCCATGTGATATAAACTTCGTAATTTTCTATAATGCTTTGTGACGTTTCCAGTGCATTTCAGTTACTTCAATATTATAATGTTTGCACAATCCCTAATGCAACAGTCTTTCCACATTATTATGTCTTTCAGCATACTGTCCTTATACTATTAGTATAACACAAACAACAAAAAGATGTACAACTGTTTCCAATTCTGTTCTACAAAACCTGCATTTGTCTGTTTCTCCCACATGTTCAATAGTCCACTGTCTTGGGCAGCCAGTATTAACCTTTCATCGTTTGGTTTAAATTCTCCTCTCCTTAACCATTCCTGTGTTAGATCCTGATCAACATGAGGCCGTTCTAATAGTTTTCTCTACTTGCAACTATATTTATGCATTTTCCACATTTCTTGTCTCTTCATCTGATGCTTCACCTTATATTTTTCCTTGTTTTTTGACACATTCAGTTGCTGCCTGATTTTTATCTACTTCTGGTTTGATTTCCATTCCCACTTGACACCAATATGCTTCTGCTAAACTAAGCAGGGAAGTAATTTTAGACTTATTCTCCTCATTTTTTTTTAAACTTCCACTACATTTGAGTCTTGTGCAGTCAGCATATATTTATGCAGTCCTACGACTGCAGATCTATACATCTAATCAAGTTCAAGGAGGCCCATCCCTCCTTCAGAATGGGAATATAGTCTTGATATACACTGCTTTTTATAAATAATGTGATGAGCATGAAGCATCCTTCTTGTTTTCCTGTCCAACCAAGCCAATACATTTTGGGTCCAGTCAGTCATTCCAAAACTGTAAGTTAGGACAGGAATAGCAAATTGGTTCATAGCTTGGACTTTGTTTCTAGATGTCAGCACTGTTTTCAGTATTTAGTCTTCTAAAATATTCCTAAGTTTTATTTACATTTGTTCATGTTTTATTGTTGATTCTCCATCAGTTCCCAGATATTCATATACTCCCTCTTGCTCATGTTCTTTTATATCACATTCCTGTCCCAGACTGATGTTTTGTTGGTGCTGCAGCTTTCTTGATTTAAAGGTTACTTTTGCACATTTATCAAGACCAAATAGCATTCCTATATCATCTGAAAAAGTTTTCAACATTTGCAGTTGTGCTTTCAGTTCCTCATCTGATGACCTATACAGTTTTAAATCATCTACAAAAAGAAGATTAGAAGTCTTTACACTTTGCTGTTTTCTGGGAACTAAATTGCAGCCATGACCTAATCTGTTAAGTAAACAACTTGATGGGATAAGGGTTACCCTGGAATATCCCTCTTTTTATTTTTATCCCTGGAATAATAATTTTTCCTTTATCATGGCTTAACTGTAAAGTGCTTTGCCATTGTTTTATGGTCGGTATAATGTAATTGAGCAGTATAGGATGTATCTTATACATTTTTAAGCAATCTTTTATCCATGAATGTGGGATACTATCAAATGATTTTTGTAGTCTATCCATGCCATACTTAGATTCTTCCCTTTTTACAGTTCTCCATTATATCTTTCTTTTATTACCCTTTTGTTCTATTGCCATGACTGAGTTTTCTTCTAAATGACTATAAACTCTGTCTGCATCAATTCCAGTGTATATTTTATACATCGATGGAAGGCAAGTTATTGGTCTATAGTTTTAGGATAGCTTGAGGGTTCACTCTTAAGTAGGAGTATTTCTCCATGTTATTAATCAGATTGGTGTCTGATTGGGATGCACATATAAATAGTGTTTACTCATGGCTAAATCTTCATGTAAAGATGTTAATACTTTTAGACAAAAGTTAGATACTGCATATGGGCTGGGGTTTACCAGTTGGAAGCTTTTATTAACATTATTTCAATCTCTCTGGCTGTTACTTCATCCTATTTCATATCCTGTATAATTGAACTTATTCTTTCTTTTAATTCTGCTATCCATTTAGCATCTCTGTTATGTTCCACAGGATCTTCATACTTCCAACATGTATCTATTTCTTTTTTTTTTTATGGTGTTTCAATTCCTTTTGCCTTGTTTCCCAATTCTCTATAAAACTTTTTTGGGTCATTAATAAATTGCTTATTTTGTATTTTTGCTTTTATTTATCTGTGTATCTTCTACGTTTTTCTGCCTGTGCTATTTTTCATAGTTCATAGGGTCATAGGTTCATACTAGGCTATCTGCCCTAGGGCATTTATAAGCCTAGCCAGAGTGTGTTTGGCTTTCGCCACCCATTTTAAATTAATTTTGTTATGCCCTTTTTCGAGGATAGTATACTGTGCCTCTGTCTAACAGTGACACAGAAGTGATACCCGGGGTAAACCTACGATCTCCCATCCACTCATCAAGATTCCTCTTGAAGAGAGTAAATGAGGGACTCTGCCTAACCTGGACTGGGATTTTATTCCAGAGTGAAGGGAGCCTCTGGGTTATGAATCTTTCCCTCCAGCATGTCATATTTATTTCAGTGCTGAGGATCAAGTCTCTCGAGAGCGTAGCTCGATGGGATTTGGATTTTCTGAAGTGCAGCATGTCCATTAATTCCGGGTTGGACATGGCTTTATACGTCAGGCACAGATCACCTCTGAGCAGGTGGTATGCCACTGAGTAGAGCTGGAGTTTCTTTAACCGGGCAGCATATGGCATCTGTTTGAGCCCTTTGATCCTCTTGGTGAGGTACTTTTGGGGTCTTTCCAGTTGCTGCAGGTGTCTGGTAAGGTACATCCCAAAAGGGGCATTGTACTCAATTATGGGCCTGATGAGGGATGAGTAAAGAGGCACGATGACCTCCCATGATCTAGATGTGAATCCCTTCATGATTAGGTGGGCTATATAAAATGTTTTTCTAACCACTTTGGCCATGTGATTGTCAAATGAGAGATTGCTAACAACTTGGGTCCCCAGGTCCCTAATTACTTCTTCTGTACTTAATGGATTACCACCTATGTGGTAATTTGTGGGCACTTTGTTCTTGCCAAAGGGATGACTATACACTTTTGGCGTTAGCTTGAGGCCATGGCTCTGGCACCAGTTGTCTGTTTCTATGAGGCCCTTTTGGAGGATGCTTGTGTCGGCTGGAGTGTCGATTATGGCCCCCAGTTTGCAGTCATCTGCAAACCTGGTCAGCCACAGTCCTTCAGTGTTGGCCGGTACCTCTGAGAAATATATACTGAACAAGAGAGGTCCCAGGATTGAGCCTTGTGGGACGCCACTTGTAACTGGTTTGGAGTCTGACATGGTTCCAGCAATTCTAACCATGTGGGTTCTGTCCTTGAGCCAGTTTGCAACCCATCTAGTGACATAGGGGTTTATGTTTAAGCTGGTGAGCTTATCTATAATGCCCGAGTGGGGTATTGTATCAAAGGCTTTTGCGAGGTCCAGGTAGGCTGTGTGGACCACCTTCCCCTCGTCATTGGCCTTGGTGACTGTTTAAGAGGCAGGATCTGCCCTTAACAAAGCCGAACTGGGTAGGAACCAGTGTCTGTAGGTCCCCAATATCTTTATTTATGAGGTCCATGATGATCCTTTCCATAGCTTTGCAGACCAAGCTAGTCAGGCTTATGGGGCGAGAGTTTCCAGGATCCGTTGAGGCACCACCTTTGTGGAGAGGGACCACTGTTGCTGTACGCCACTCTTTGGGTACATATCCTGTAGTAAGGCTGAGATTGAACAGTAGTTTTATGTTTGGGTTTAGCTCTTCTAGGAGTTCATGTAGGACACAGCCCGGGACACCGTCTGGTCCCATTGATGCTGTGTTTTTTTGCTTTGGAGAGGGCAACTCTTAGCTGAGCATCTGAGATGTCAGGGGGGCAGCACTCTGCTGAGATAGATATTTGCCCTTTTGGTGGGGAGGGGGGGATTTGCACTGAACCTGTCAGCTAGGATGATGGCAATGTCTGCGGGTTCGGTGTATTTTTTGTCATTTTGGACTAATTCTGAGCATATCTGGGAATTCCCACCCAGGTTCCTAACATAACTAAAGAAAGCCTTGTGATTATCCTTAATGTCCTGTGCAATTTTTCTCTTGAAGCTGGCCTTAGACGATTTTATGAGTGCCCGTAGTTTTTTGCTAATTCTGATCAGAGATGCCTTCCCTTTTTGGGATTTTGCTCTATCATGTAGTAGCTTCTTCCTTCTATTGTACAGTTTGTTTATGGCTGGGGTCCACCAGACAGGACGTCTGCCTTTGGAGGATTGGGACTTGGTTTTATTTGGGATTGCATGATCCATGCATTCCTGAAGGTGTTCATCGAATGCATTTATAAAGGATTCTGTGGTCTGGGCCGTATTTTCCACAGGCTCTGGGGCTTTGAAGGATTCCACCTTGGTTTTGAGGAGTGTGAAATTTTTTCACTGTGGTTGTCAGGGCAGGGGGTGGAGTTGGGATGTGAATATCCAGTGAGATTAGTTTATGGTCTGATCTTACCAATGAGGGATACACTTCTGGTCTGGAGCATAGATTTCCCATGTTGGTGAAGATCAGGTCCAGTATGTTTTCCCCTCTCGTGGGAGTGGTAACAAGTTGTTCCATAGCATTTGAGTTTATAAATTCTAGAAACCTTTGGGCTATGGTGCTGGAGCTAGAGTAATGCTCCCAGTCTATGTTTGGGTAGTTGAAGTCGCCCAATATAATGGTGTTTGGAGAGACCTTCATATTTTCCAGTGTTCTCAGGAAGGCCGAGTGGGGTTCCTGGGTTTGGGAGGGTGGTCTGTAGCAGGCTATAAACTGGAAGGCAGTTTTACCCACTGTTAGTTGCACATGGATAGTCTCTGATGCTTCGTGCTGTGCCACCAACCTGGAGGTGTGGGTATCTTTGACGAATATTGATACTCCGCCTCTTTTTGTGGTTTGGTCCAAGTTTTGGGGCCGAAAAGCATGGTATGAGGTATAACCTGGTAGTGCTGGGGTGCTCACGGGAGCCTTGAACCAGGTTTCTGTTACTGCACAGATATCGATGTTCTTTATTTATGAGGTCCATGATGATCCTTTCCATAGCTTTGCAGACCAAGCTAGTCAGGCTTATGGGGCAATAGTTTCCAGGATCCGTTGAGGCACCACCTTTGTGGAGAGGGACCACTGTTGCTGTACGCCACTCTTTGGGTACATATCCTGTAGTAAGGCTGAGATTGAACAGTAGTTTTATGTTTGGGTTTAGCTCTTCTTGGAGTTCATGTAGGACACAGCCCGGGACACCGTCTGGTCCCATTGATGCTGTGTTTTTTGCTTTGGAGAGGGCAACTCTTAGCTGAGCATCTGAGATGTCAGGAGGGGCAGCACTCTGCTGGGATAGATATTTGCCCTTTTGGTGATGGTGGGGGGAGAAGTTTGCACTGAACCTGTCAGCTAGGATGTTGGCAATGTCTGTGGGTTCGGTGTATTTTTTGTCATTTTGGACTAATTCTGAGCATATCTGGGAATTCCCACCCAGGTTCCTAACATAACTAAAGAAAGCCTTGTGATTATCCTTAGTGTCCTGTGCAATTTTTCTCTCGAAGCTGGCCTTAGACGATTTTATGAGTGCCCGTAGTTTTTTTGCTAATTCTGATCAGAGATGCCTTCCCTTTTTGGGATTTTGCTCTATCATGTAGTAGCTTCCTCCTTCTATTGTATAGTTTGTTTATGGCTGGGGTCCACCAGACAGGACGTCTGCCTTTGGAGGATTGGGACTTGGTTTTATTTGGGATTGCATGATCCATGCATTCCTGAAGGTGTTCATCGAATGCGTTTATAAAGGATTCTGCGGTCTGGGCCGTATTTTCCACAGGCTCGGGGGCTTTGAAGGATTCCACCTTGGTTTTGAGGAGTGTGAAATCTTTTCACTGTGGTTGTCAGGGCAGGGGATGGAGTCGGGATGTGAATATCCAGTGAGATTAGTTTATGGTCTGATCTTACCAATGAGGGATACGCTTCTGTTCTGGAGCATAGATTCCCCATGTTGGTGATGATCAGGTCCAATATGTTTTCCCCTCTTGTGGGAGTGGTAACAAGTTGTTCCATAGCATTTGAGTTTATAAATTCTAGGAACCTTTGGGCTAGGGTGTTGGAGCTAGAGTAATGCTCCCAGTCTATGTTTGGGTAGTTGAAGTCGCCCAATATAATGGTGTTTGGAGAGACCTTCATATTTTCCATTGTTCTCAGAAAGGCCGAGTGGGGTTCCTGGGTTTGGGAGGGTGGTCTGTAGCAGGCTATAAACTGGAAGGCAGTTTTACCCACTGTTAGTTGCACATGGATAGTCTCTGATGCTTCGTGCTTTGCCACCAACCTGGAGGTGTGGGTATCTTTGATGAATATCAATACTCCCCCTCCTTTTGTGGTTAGGTCCAAGTTTTGGGGCTGAAAAGCATGGTATGAGGTATAACCTGGTAGTGCTGGGGTGCTCTTGGGAGCCCTGAACCAGGTTACTGTTACTGCACAGATATCGATGTTCTCCATGCTAAGGAGAGTTTTGAGTGCGTGCATCTTGAGGTTTACACTTCTGGCGTTGAGTAGCATTACTCTTAGTTTCTTATCCCTTGTGATAGCTATGGAGGTGGGTTTGTCTTTTGAGCCTTGCCTAAAAAAGGCACTATGGGGGTAGCAAGAGCCTTTGCCAATATCTGAAAGCCCAGGGGTGACAGGTGCAAGCCGTCCCTAGCAAAGCATCGTGGCTTGTCGAGCATATCATCCCAAGCTGACAGGCATTGGATCCCCTTTGAATGACACCAGTACTTAAGCCAATTGTTGAAATTGATCATCTTGTCTTCATATTGTGGCATCATTCTTGGTGAGGGTAAGATGCTACTCAAGGTTAGGGTCATACCGGCCTGGGCTACATGCTCAGAGAGCTCCTTTATGTATCTTTTCATGTAGTCCAGGGAGGTACGTCTCAGGTCATTCACACCAGCATGGACAATGACTGAGTCATATTTGTACTTGCCTTGGAGTGACCTGAGTGCTTGTGTTATGTGGCGTATCCTAGCGCCTGACAGGCTGCTCACCGTGACCCTCTCCTTGTTCAGCCTGGTGAGCGGGACGTCAGTGTGCCTGATGATAGAGTCACCTATTACAAGTGTATCAGGTGTGTTGTTTAGTCTTAAGGGCTGTGACTGTTCGGCACACTGGCTTTCTGAGATATGTGTTGCACGTGTTTTGTTTTGGGGTAGCGGTTGTTTGGGTGTCTGCTTTGGAGGTCTCTGCTGCTTAGGCATATCTTTATTTAGAGCCTCCGAGTATGTTTTTGTGTGATTATGTGTTTGGTTTGCTGTCGTGGCAGGTCTATGTGATACTGGAATTGTAGTGAGTGTGGTTTCCTTCTCCTCCTGACTGGTTATGCCAGTACTGAGTTGAGAGAGCTTAGCCTCCAGTTTGGCTATATGGTTGCATCTCTCACATGTGTTGGAATTTGTTGGGAGGAGGAGAGGGTTATCTGTGTACATGAGGCAGTTGTAACATTGCCTCAAGATTCCCAGATTCACCAGCTGGGCCGGAGAGGAGATTGACAACTGACCTTTGGACATGCTACAATAATATTGGGAATTCCTTAATAATTGAAAACAAGGGCCAGTGGGGAGTGAGGGTGTAGTGCTTTTAATTTTTAGTGCTGACTTATATAATTGCTTTAGCGAGCAAGTGCCAAGTAACTTAAGTGCAATGTGTTACAGGTAACTTAAATGCAAAAACAACAAACAGTAACTTTCTTTCAAGTGAAACAAGGAAATAAGTACAGTAAGCAATGCAGATATCACTAGTGATCCACAGAAGCACTGAGAAGCCGCGTATTAGGTGGAATTAGCATTCCAGGGAAATAACAAGCAAACAAACAACAAACATATAAAGAAAGCTAGATTCAGCAGGCCTGGATCTAGTCTATGCTACAGCAAACAAGGTGTACCAATTTCAGTAAGATACAGTTCAAATATTCAGGCACTATAAACCTTTAACCAGAAATTCCCAGCTCAGAAGGGTAGAGTCCAGCCTCTTCTCCCACAAGAGTGCAGACCACGAACCCTCTTAATGTAAAATAACTGGCCTGAAAGCCAACGTGCTTAAACCAGAATTAATACACTTTTAGAATAACAGACACTAAGCCCTCAATCGGCAGTTCCCAACCTAGAAGGATGTAAGCTACCTGTTCTGCCACTACTGTGCAGACCACAAACCCTCTCAGTGCAAAACAACTGGTCCAAAGCCCAAGTGTTTAAACCAAAAGGCTTAGAATGAGTTACACCAAGCAGTAATAAATACAATTGAGTACTTTTAAGATGATGCAAAAGTAAAATAAAGTAGGTAGAAACACAAGTACAGTAAAAGCAGATGAAATTTTTTTTTCTGAACAAGTGCTGAGATCAAAGAAACAGATTTGAGTGCTGAAACTAGAAAACTGGCTAGTTATAAGAAAAAAAAAAACTAAGAAGGCTTCCCTCCAACACAGAAGGGCTTGGGGGCTCAGAAGCCTACAAATAGTATATACCACTTAACAGGAAAGGCAAGGAAACAAGCTTAAATTTATTTTTTTTTTCTGTTTCCCAGATGCTCTCTTTGTATACAGTAGGAGTGCCTGAAATCAGAATATGATCTCACTGCACTCAGTTGAGTGAGCAAATGAGATGGGCCCAGAAGGAGTATCCAAACACAAATTAACAAGAGGGGCGGGCCGTTTCAAGGCCACTAAGATTAACTACAAAACAAAAACAGGGAGGGTGAGTGGGACTAACTGAAGAGCAGAGTCAAAACTTCCAGTTCAGTTAATATTCCTGCAACACACAGTTAAAATCAATTTAAATACTGTATTTTTAAAAAAAAAAAGTGCAGATAAAGGTACTTAAATTCTCTTATATGTCCAGTTGAATACAGCAAGTTCTTAGCCGGCCAAAGCTGAGGTTTTTAAGCAGAAAATATTTCACACTGTACCACTTAAATAGGCAAGGACAGGAAATCAAAGAATGTGGCTACCCCCACACCTGTAATTACTAGCAAATAACAAAATTCAGCAAACACTGACTAACTTCCAGTTCAGTTAATATTCCTGCAACACACAGTTAAAATCAATTTAAATACTGTATTTTTAAAAAAAAAAAAGTGCAGATAAAGGTACTTAAATTCTCTTATACGTCCAGTTGAATACAGCAAGTTCTTAGCCGGCCAAAACTGAGGTTTTTAAGCGTTGTTCTAGTTCCCGCTTTGTGATCTTATTTTTTGTATTGTGAAATTTTTCAATATCTGGTGTATTTGCCTGAATTTTTCTTTGAGTATCTTTGGGGCTGTTTTTTTACTTATTCATCAATTTGGCTTTCTCCTTTGCATAAATGTTGTACCATATCAGATCACTCTTTCTTTTCCATATCCATATTTGTTTTTTATTCCTTTCAAAAATCTCTCAATCTTCTTCTTTATATTTTTGCACTTCCTTGGTCACTTCTTTTTCCAAATGGCCCAAGGATTCTTGGTCTATATAAAGTTTTTCATAAATCTGTTGTATTAATGAACACAGATTTTTATTTGAAGCTTCTGAAAGTTTTTCCCCTTATGCCAGTATTTTTCTTTCCTCTAATTTCTCTCTTAATCTTTGTGTAAACCTTCTTACTGGAAATTCTGGGCTTCTTGCATAATACTAACAACACACAATTTCTTTCTTATCCTCAATAGTCCACTCTATCATCTTTATGACTCTTTTTTTTGGCCTATCAGTTTTTGTGATTTCTGTGGACTACTACTTCCTTCTACAATGGGAGGGGGCATCCTTCCCCTGGGCCTGGCCTAGCCCCATTGCAGGAATGTTTCCGTGTCTTGAGGATGATACGCAGTCATTTTTTCCAGTCCTGGCACCAGTGTGCCTACCAGGATTGGGCATTTTTACCCTTGGTTTTGTGCATCCAGCTATCTTTTTTTATTATTTAACCTACTTCTAGCCATGATATATGCTATATAAAAGGGTCTATATTAGATCACCGACCACTTAAAGAAGTGAACGGTGATAAATCGACCCTATGTAAGCAAAAGCTTACAATCTTGAACTGTCAGAACAGCAATTTTTTTCCTAGGGAAAAAATTGCTGTTCCAAAACACATACACACAACACAAGCACAACAAACAAACAGCAATCCACACACATACACCTAAAATCTTACAACTAACCCTACACTAAACTATACACACACCACTAACTATCCACTTACCTTAACCCAAACCCTAACCCTAAGGTCCGTCACAATTGCACACTCACCTCACCCATTCCCTAACCCTAACTCACCTAACCTGCCCTAACCCTCATGTCCACACAATCGCACACATACCTAACCTGCCCTAACCCTCACATCCACACAATCGCACACTTACCAGAACCTGACCTGTAACTTTCCACCACAGTGCTGAAAATACCGAAGCAACAGAAACAGACAACCAAAATCCTCCCCTAGGAAAGAATTTGGGTTTCTGTTGCTTCGATATTTTAAACTTTCGCTCCTTAGGGATCGATATTAGAACATTCTAAGGTTTTAAACCTTGATGTTCTAATATAGACCCTATATAAAATCCAGTCTATATATTGGAGTTGTCTGGTGAGATTTTGTGAAAAAACAGGGTCCACCTTGTAAAGGTACTCACCAAGACTTGAGGAAGAATTTATTTCCAGCAATACTATTCTCCTTTGCTTGTTGACTTATCATCTCTCCATTCAGACCCTGTGAATTCTCTCCCACTCTAAATATTTATCCTGAGTGGAAGTGAACACATCAGATCTGTGGATGAAACCAACTCTACCAAATACTACAGATTGGCAGACAGACACATGCACACACACACACACACACACACACACACACACACACACACACACACACACACACACACATACACACACTCATACTAGTCAGTCACTGCTGGATTTAAACAACTACCCATCTAAGTAAACAAGCTAAAGTACATTGTATAAACCACCAGGAAACAGGAGACATTTGGCTACAAGCCAACTCTACCAAACACTACAGATAGAAAGACACACATACACACACACACACACACACACACACACACACACACACACACACACACACACACACACACACACATACACACACACTCATACTAGTCAGTCACTGCTGGATTTAAACACCTACCCATCTAAATAAACAAGCTAAAGTACATTGTATCAACCACCAGCAAACAGGAGACATTTGACTACAAGAAGCAGGCAGCACGTACATGTAGTGTACATCACATATTTGGGTGAATGAGAATGTGCCTTGACAGGCAGACAAACCAGCAATGTGCTGATAATGATTCATTACATACTGCAGTGATAACCCGTATATCACTTCATTCATGGACACTGACTTACTGTAAATGATATCTAGGTGTTTTGACCATGTATATGATGGTTGATAATCACAGTTGTCAAACAGTGGAGTGACACTCAAGCATTCCTGACTGTTCAGCTCAGGATCACTTTATGCAAATCTTCATTAGTTGGTGTGTCATTGTCAGTATTTTTTAATATTTGTACAATGTGCAATGTAAGTACAAAACATACATGTAAAACATAATAAAGTACACTACTTAATATTATTCAGCAAGTGTGTGCCCAAAGGGCCCATGCTATTGTACAAAACTTGCAAGTCTAATATGTTGGAGTGTTAACATAATTTGCAGTATGTAGTGATTAGACAGCATTTCAGGTGAACTGATCATATCTTGACTAAAACAATCCATTAAGACATATACAAGCAGCACAAGCCACTGACATTACTTTCTTTGTTGTCAGCCTCACTTACTGAAGTGCATGACTGACAAGCTCATTTGTGCAAACAATGGCAAAGTATTAGCACATGCATAATTGTATTCTGAGTTTTTAAACACAGAACAGAAATTAGCAATAATCTATGTGCTCCAAGCTTCATGCCAATAAGGAAGACAGACATAAATACAGTTCTGATTCTGAGCCATTTCATAACAGATGTATGTCATGTCAATGGCTTCTTTATCATTGTTTGCATGTGTCATGATCATTACAGTAAAGTATTCATTATATGGACAGCACGGGGACATACTTGCACTGTCTTCATATCAGCTCATTGTCCATATCTTTAAGGTATATTGTCTTCCTTATCAAACATGTTTTCATCTATCAACTCATTAAATACTGAAGTTACTACATGATAACATACATCTATGTGTCACACTTCATATCCTTTAGGAAATGCATGCTAATACCAAACAGCTTTATCCAAGAATGCGTGCTAATACCAAATAGTTTTATCCTAGCACATTCTATGTGTATAGCAGTAATGACTGTAACTTGATCCTAGAGTTTTAGAACTTGTCCCTCCATTGAGTCTTGCTTTGACCAAATGTATGGCACTTATATCTCAAAAGGTGTGATCAGGGTCATTATAATTGTAGACCACATAAAAGACCAAGCAGGATACTGCTGGAGGAATAGGTTAATAGGTGTTTGCTAGGCTAATGACCACAAGGGCATTTTTAAGCCTAGCCATGCATCCCAAATCTCTGACAAGTTCTGATACCCTTCATAAGACTAAGCATGGGCCTGGGAGATGAGCCATTTACAGGTTACCTGTTTGTATTAGAGACATAGGTGTCAAACCAGGGATGAATTTATGTTTTTCTATCCAATTGTCCAAGTTCCACTTGAATTGGGTTAGGGGGAAAGTCTGCTTCGCATGGATGGGGAGCTAGTTCCATAGTCGGGGAAGTCTCTGGGATAGATACGTATCTCTCCAGTAGGTCCTATTTATATCACAGGCAAGGTTTAACTCTTTAGAATGGGTAATTCTGGTAATGTTTGTTTTGTAGATATGCAAGAGGTCCATCAGAGTGGGGTCTGACAATGCTCTGTATGCCAGGCATAGATCTCCCCTCAAAAGCCTGTAGGAGACAGAATGCAGGGATAGGGCCTTGAGGCAGTCTGCATAGAACATAATACTTACACCGTGTATTCTTTTAATGAGGAACTTCTGTGCACATTCCAATTGTAGGATATGCATAGTTAGGTACATAGCAAAGGTGGCATTGTACTCAGTGATAGGTCTGATGAATGCTGAATACAGTGGAACAATGACTTCCTTGGACTTAGATGCCATGCCTTTGTTTATAAGTTGTGCAACATAGAATGATTTCCTCACCACTGTAGACACGTGATGATTAAAGGCTAGATTACTATCTATATGTATCCCTAAATCCCTAACTACTGGGTCAGCTTTAAGGAGTGTGTTGTCAATATGACAGTTCCCAGGGATGGATGACTTCCCAATGGATACTATTATGCAATTTCTTGATATTTAGTTTTATTCCATGGCTCTGACACCAGTTGTTTGTCTGTGTCAGCCCCTCCTGAAGAACATTTGTGTCAGTGTGAGATTCAATGACACCTCCTAATTTTCATTCATCTGCAAATTTAGTCTGCCAGCGACCACTGACACTGGCCTTGACTTTTGAGAAGTAAATGCCAAAAAGGAACGGTCCAAGAACTGATCCCAGAGGGACTCCACTTGTGACTGGCCTCTTTGTAGAGGTGGACTCCACAATTCTAACTTCCTGGGTCCTGTCTGTGAGCCTGTTGGCTATCCACTGGATGACATATGGGTTTGTACCTAACCTCTTGAGTTTGTCAACAATGGCTGAGTGGGGTATTGTGTCAACTGCTTTGGCCAACACAAGGTAGGCAGTATGAATGATTTTGCCCTCATCTATTCCTTTGGTGACCTTCTCAAAGAAGTCCACTAGGTTAAGTAGGCATGATCTGCCCTTGACAAAACCAAACTGGGTTGGGTCCAGTGTCTGGAGGTTTACTATATCTCTATTAATCATCTCCATGATAATTCTTTCCATGGCTTTACATACAAGACTAGTGTGACTTCTGGGTCTGTAGTTTCCAGGATCTGTAGATGGCCCACCTTTGTGCAGAGTGATGACTGTTGCCTTTCACCATTCATGAGGCATGAAGTCTGTTTGGAGGCTACAGTTAAACAGTAACTCCATAGGCCCTGATACATCATGTTTCATGCTATTTAGAAGGCATCCTGGGATAGAGTTTGGGCCTATTGATGCACTGTTCTTGGTCTTAGAAAGAACATTAAGGACTTGTTCCCTAGTGATTGTAGGGGGAGTTATATTTGATAATATTTCCTGAGGGAAGGTTGATGGGGAGAGACAAGTAAAGCTGGAGCTGAATTTATCAGCCAGAAGGTTTGCTATATCTTCTGGCTCAGTATAGTTGGCTGCATTTACAATGAGCTCTGCACATACTTGTGTATTGTCTTTGAGGTTGTTGACATAGCTAAAGAATGCTTTGTGATTGTCCTTGACCTGGGAGGCAAAACATACCTCAAATTTGGCTTTGGTAGACTTTATTTGTCTTCTGAGTTGTTTGTTTAGTTTGATGATAGTGCTTTTATCCTGTTGGGTGCTGCACCTCCTAATTTTTGCCATGATTTTCATCCTCCTGTTATACATCCGACTGATTTTTTGATTTCACCAGCATGGCTTGTTTTTTGAGTTAGTTCTGTACTTCTTCCTGGTGGATACAACTGCCTCTATGCAACTATTCACATGTTTGTATTGGGTTTCTGTGAACAGTTCTACATAGGCAGATGTGTTCTCAGGGTTTATGGGGGCTTGACATTTTGCCAGGTTCTCACTTAATAGCAGGAGGTTAGCCTTAGAATAGCTCCTGAATATTCCCAGTTTAGCTGTGGGTCCAGGTTTTATTTTTAATTCAAAGGAGACCATTTTGTAGTCTGACCTTACCAGGGAAGACATTACAGTAGGGAGTGTGCAGCAGTATCCCATATTAGTGAGGATCAGATCCAGTATGGTTGCACTCCTGGTTGGTGTATTGACTATCTGGTCCAGGAAGTTTGTGTTTACAAAATCCAGGAATCTCTGTGCATGTAAGTCTGATTCCCAGTTAATTGTGGGGTAATTAAAGTCACCCATGAATATTGTATTGCGTTGGATGGTTAGTGTTTGTTTAAATACATGGTATGGGTTTCCTGGGCCATACTGGGAGACCTATGGTGTGCACGGAGGTGGTATTGGATTTTGTCTATGGTGATTTGAACATGGAGTAGCTCAAGTGCATTGTCCTTTTTGACCAGCCTTGAAGTATATTTATTTTTGATGTAAATAGAGACACCTCCACCTTTAGTCCATGCCTGTGAAGTAGGTGGTCTAAATGTGTGGAAGGCATTATAACTTTGCACTGTTGGTGAATAACATACGTTTCCATTATTTCACAAGGCAAAACATTATGAGAAATTAAAATGTTGATAATTTCAAAGTTGATGCTGGATTCAACACCTGCCTATATGCATTGACTGTCTATAGATAAAGCATTAACTAATCACATCACAAAGAAAGGCATATGTCTGGTGTTCAAGCACACACACATTTAAAGGGACAAGAAAAACAGTATGAAGCAAAGGAGTATGTGTGCAGTATACATCTTAACAGTAATAACAATTAAAACTTCTCATATGGTGTATATTCAAACCAGGTCTATGTCATATCATTGAATGGCCACATTGTCAAACACATCTCACTGACAATGCAGGCCACCATTTTGATTGAGATCCCATAAGTATGCTGATAAATCCTTGTTTTTAATGGCCCTACTGTCTTACCAACATAAAAAGCTGAGCAAGATAAATAAAAGGTGATGGGTTTGGTTTACATCACCTTTTGTTCATCTTGCTCAGCTTTTTATGTTGGCAAGACAGTGGGGCCATTAAACACAAGGAATAATCAGCACACTAATATGATTAAGAAGGTTATGGAGGTTAATTCCTTCTATAAACATTCTACCCAATGTCATTGCTTCAAAAAGTTGGCCTGCAGTATTTTGGAGCAAGTAATCCCCTCCAATAGGGGAAGAGATTGGAAACTGGTTCTTCAACAAAGAGAACTTTATTGGCAATTGTTGATCAACACCTGTAACCACATGGGTATTAATGATGAAATTTCAATTAAACCTGCCCTAAAAATGAATGCTGCCAAAATATGAAATTTAGTTTATTAATACATAGGTCTTAATGCATAATTTTACATGACATTATATTTATGATCTTTCAACAGGATTTTGGTTGTACTGGATAAGTTAGCAGATTTTATTAAATTTTAAATTTTGATTTATTAAGTTTTAGAGATGACTGCTGCTATCTACATGAATTTAACATTTTCATACTAATTGTTTACTGCATTATATTCTCATTTTTGGAGTTTGATTGTGTTTTTGCACTTTTCCATGACATTTTAAATAGTTACTTTTTTATGGTGTACTATCCCTTTAAATACAATAAGGTTTGTCATCTTTAAAGCTTTTTAAATGAATGGAACAGTTATGACTTTGTTTCTTATGAAATTCCTATTTGAAAGGAATGAAAGTGCTTAAACTTGGATATTAAACTTGTTTTTACAGTGCTAAGTGGCATCTGCCAAAGAGCAGCAAAGCTAAACACACTAGCACAAGGGGAAACATGTTAATGCAGTTGAAGGCAAAAACTCATCAGTTTTTGCCATAAGACATGAACTGTCATTTACTGTCATTTGCCATTGGTGCTTGATACCAGACATCATGCAAAAGCTAAGGACGAAAACTGAGGAGACAGATGGGGATGGGGCAAGAGAGAGAGAGAATGAGAGAGACAGGCAGAGAGAGAGAGAGAGGAGGGCAAAGGGAGAAAGAATGAAAAATAATTTTGAGTATGGGCCATTTTGACTATCTTTGTGGTGTGTCACTGTATTCCTTGTCACCATAATTCTGTTGTTCTGTGTATAACAGAGAGTTTCAAATAGGGAGTAAGAAGGGATAGGATGGTGGAACAATAATTGAGGCATAAGCAAATTGATAAACTGTGTGCAGATTTTAAAATTTATTCTCAAACACAACAGAATATAGATATATTTACAAAATCTTATGCAAAACAGTTTGGCTCCACAAAAGGGGTGATAAGTTGCCCTAGTAACATCCAGGTAACTGCAGATACTGGAATTAAATTAGATTATATTGAAAAAGAACTGCACAAATTGGATCCACACAAAGCTTAGGGTGGAGATGGAATTAGTAACAATAACCTGAGAATACTTCAGCAAGAACTTACATTACCATTATATCTATTATTCACTAGGTCATACAAACATGGGGAGATTCCTCAAGTTGGAGACATGTGATTATTAAACCTTTCTTCAAGGGAAAGGGAAGTAGGATAAACCCAGAGTCATGTAGACCCTTAAGTCTACTTTCATGTTGTGGAAAAATAATGGAGAAGGTAATATTGGATATGTTATTGTCAGAACTGGATAGGATGGGACTTGAAACCATATATCAGCATGCATATGTTGAAAACAGATCTATTACTACCTGTAACATGATGTTCCATAACAATATAATAACAGCTATGAATGAAAATGTGTGCTGTGATGTTATTTATATAGATTTAACTTCAGCATTTGACAGGGTCATACAGAGAACACTGATCAATAAATTAGTACAACTAGGTATTGCTGTACTCTTGATAAGATGGATAGTTGCATGGCTTACAAATAGGACATGGCAAGTATCATACAGCAACTGGACAGGTGAAATCCTTGGTTACAGTCAGGGTGTCCCACAGTGCTCTTTCCTATGCCCTTACTTGTTTAAATTGTATCTTCCAGGCCTAACTTTTTCAACTGAGGTGTTCTACAGTCTATATGCAGACGACTTGAAATTGGGTAAACTGATTACATCTGTTGCATATAAGGCACGTCTGCAAAATAATTTGACTAAATTAACCATTTGGGCACAGGAGAATAATGTGCTGATAAATACATCAAAAACTAAGCATATGAGATTTTAAATACATAAATTGAAAGGTAAATATTTAATACAGAACACAGTGATTGAAACTGTAGGCTCATTTAAGGATTTATTGTGGGATAGGTGCCTATTTTATTTTTTATTGGTGAGAGAGGAATGTTGAGGAATATGTTTAGGAATAAGAGGTTTAGGTGAGTAGGGTGGGTTAGGTAGCAGGTGTGCATACATGACATACTACACAGATGGGGATAGTGAAAGACACAAAAGGTAGGGAGATATCATGATTATGAAAAGGTAGGGGTCATCAGGGGTGGAACAATAACTGATGCATAAGCAAATTGATAAACTGTGTGCAGATTCTAAAATTTATTCTCAGATACAACAGGATATAGATATATTTACAAAATCTTATGCAAAGCAGTTTGGTTCCACAAAATGGGGTGATAAGTTGTCCTAGTAACATCCAGGTAACTGCAGATACTGGAATTAAATTATATTGAAAAAGAGCTGTGCAAATTGGATCCAAACAAAGCTTAGGGTGGAGATGGAATTAGTAACAATGACCTGAGAATACTTCAGCAAGAACTTACAGTACCATTATATCTATTATTCACTAGGTCGTATAAATATGGGGAGATTCCTCAAGTTGGAGACATGATTATTAAACCTTTTTTCAAGGGAAATGGAAGTACAAGGGAAATGGAAGTAGGACAAACCCAGAGCCATATAGTCCCTTAAGTCTACTTTCATGTTGTGGAAAAATAATGGAGAAGGTAATATTGGCTAAGTTATTGACAGAACTGGATAGGATGGGACTTGAAACCATATATCAGCATGCATATGTTGAAAACAGATCTATTACCACCTGTAACATGATGTTCTATAACAGTATAATAACAGCTATGAATGAAAATTTGTGCTGTGATGTTATTTATATAGATTTAACTTCAGCATTTGACAGGGTCATACAGAGAACATTGATCAATAAATTAGTACAACTAGGTATTGATGTACTCTTGATAAGATGGATAGTTGCATGGCTTACAAATAGGACATGGCAAGTATCATACAGCAACTGGACAGGGGAAATCCTTGGTTACAGTCAGGGTGTCCCACAGTGCTCTTTCCTATGCCCTTACTTGTTTAAATTGTATCTTCCAGACCTAACTTTTTCAACTGAGGTGTTCTACAGTCTATATGCAGACGACTTGAAATTGGGTAAACTGATTACATCTGTTGCATATAAGGCATGTCTGCAAAATAATTTGACTAAATTGACCATTTGGGCACAGGAGAATAATGTGCTGATAAATGCATCAAAAACTAAGCATATGAGATTTGAAATACATAAATTGAAAGGTAAAATATTTAATACAGAACACAGTGATTGAAACAGTAGGCTCATTTAAGGATAAGGGTATATTGTTAGATTCGGCGATGAGTTTTTCTGATCATATCAACCAGTTGGTTAATGGCAGCTATAAAACTATAGGTTGTATAAAAAGATTTATAAAGTCTAGGAAATCAAAAATGACAAAGTCATTGTTTGTTAGTTACATTAGACCCAAACTTGAGTATGGAATAACAATATGGAAACCCTATAAGAAAACAAGCAAGAATAAACTGGAAAGAGTACAGTAGAAATATACCAAAGGAATCCACTGATGTGAAAATTTAACTTCTTCTGAATGACTAAAATATCTGAACTTGTACAATGTCTCTTACAGATATCTAACAAAAATTATTGTCAAGGCTGAGAAACTCTAAGCCAGAAACAAACAGAAAATTTATTAAGCCCTTTCGGCCGATTAATAGCAGCCTTCTTCAGACAACAAAAGTTCAGAAAGACATACCTATCATACACTTTCAACTTTAACACACTAAAAATTGATACAACATCATTAAGACTGGGAAAAGATGATGCATTCAAGAACAATATCCACCACAACTCACGTTGCTCTAAAATAAGATTCCAAGGTCACCCCTAGGGTTTATTGGCACTTGTTCCAAAACTAAAAATTTAAAAATATAATTGTGAAATTCTCTAGTATGTTTTGCTAATGCATTTGTTTCCTTTACTGTTTGGATGTCATAATTGTGCTCATAAATGCACTGTTTGAGCTTGCACTCAGTTTTACCCACATAATAAGCTGCACATGAACAACACTTAGCAGCATAAATGACCACCCTTTGTTTGACAAGAATAACTGCCAGAAACATAAATATTCTTAGTACCCAAAAATACTTGGTCACATTCAAAGATAGAACTACATTGGTTACATATACCATGCTTTCACATTTTTCATACGGTTTGTATTTTGAATAGGGACAGACTATCACACCAGTCTTTTAAATTATTATCACATCTAAATACAAATTTAGGTGCATTACCCATCTTTTCTGCCAGTGTTCTATCTGACCTTATAAATGCCCACTTGTTATGAATAATATCCATAATTTGTTTACTATTCATGTTAAATGTAGAAATAAATGCATTACCTACACTATGTGGTACATTACTCATATTATGCTGTTGTACCCTTATACCTTGTAACTCTTCTTCTCCCAAGATGCCCGCACTATCTGTGTGTGATACATAACTGTCTATGCCATTATTGTCAAGCCTATTTGTATAGCCAACGTTTTGTGAAAGTATCGCTAAATATTGTCCTGATAACCTCTTCTTAATCATTTCAAATTTGACATCATTTATCATAACCTCAGGATACCCCCTATATTTAAACACATTTCCAATAAAATGGCATTCATCAAGAAAATCAACCAGGTCCATAACCATTCTAGCCTCTCTTACCATCTGTCCTTTTATCACACCTTTTTTCACATGACAGGGATGGTTGCTAGAAAAATCCGGGTATTTATTAGAACAAGTTTTCCTTCTAAATATTCTTGCTTTTAAACCTGCTTCAGATTTGATTAACAAGATATCCAAATATGCTATAGAGGTAGTACCTGTTTAATCTGAGAATCTCAAAAAGTCAGTACTAGCATTTATAAAATCCATAAAATCTGGAATCTCTTCAGCAGGTCCCCCCCATCCAATAAATAAATCATCTAGGAATTGGGCATATATGTTAACGTGTAGAAAGAAATCAGTCTTAAACAAATAACGCAGCTCCCACATAACATAACAACATTTGCATACCATGGACCACATGGTGAACACATATATGTGTCTTTTGTGATTATTACTTTTAGTTTTAAATGAAAAAGGGAGTTTCATTTGTTAATTGATGATGTCAGCTAAGGTATTTAAATGGGGTCATATGACTGTCTTTTTGAATTTTGGCTGTCTGAAGAAGGCTGGTATTAATCACCCGAAAGCATTTAATAAATTTTCTGTTAGTTTCTGGCGTAGAGTTTCTCGGCCTTGACATTCATTTTTGTTTGTTTTTATGTAAGTTGTTCTTACAGATATCTAAGGGGAGATCTTATTCAGGTATATAGGTCATTTAGAGACAATTATCTCTGGGAATGTTTGGAGTTATGAAAAAGAACAAGAAAATCATCAGGCAGCCTATGTAGAAGATTCTATTGGAAGGAGAATTGTACTGACTGGTTCTCTGAGAGAGCAGCTGATGCATGGAATAGACTACCAAATTAAATTAAAGCAAGTACTAGTTTAGATATTTTTAAGAACAGCCTGGGCACTTATTACGGGAACAAGTGTTTTAGTATATTGGCAAGCTAGAAGGCATTAATACCCGTGCTTGAAATATTTGTATGTGTGTAAATATTTTTATGTATAAGCAGGATACTGCTGGGTTAATAATTATGCAGCCAGCACATCCATACATAATATTAATATGAAAACATATTTAAATAATTCTTGATACGGTTCTGATTTGAACACTTGACACTATGCATAACAATTCGACAGACCATAACATTATCTCTACAGACCACACAACAACATGGACTTTCATGCAGTAAATTTCACACACTAAAAGAGACAGTGATAAAAGACTGAAGCAAAGGTAAATGTCAGCATCAGGCATCATCACAGTAATGAGAATTGCAACATCCAGCATCCCATAAGGTGTACATTACATCCTGCAGCCTATCATACATATAAGAGTAGCTGTTTCCTTATAGTGCTGTCAGTCTTTCTTTCTATAGTACAGCAAAGCTAAGTACCATTACACAACGAAAACTGTATTACTGCAGTCAAAGATAAAATCTTTAGTTTTCACCACAGGACATGAAATGCCATTTATAAGCATTTACCACTACTGTGCATTGCCAAACATTGCATAAATTCTGTGGACCAAAATTGAGGGTTTGTTTTATGAACCATTTCTTGCCATGTGTATGTGAGATTTTATTTTTGACAAGGTTAAACAAGTGAAAAGGGGTTGTTAGGACAGTGGTAAAAACTTGGGGGACAAAGAGAGGGTAGGATACAGGAGGAAGAATGAAGGAATGTGCAAGATGGTGGTGGGAGAGCACCATAGCTATCCACTTCTTCACAAGATAACAGCCTGCTTCTACAAATAATTTGGGGGATTTGTGTAGTCACATCAAGTGTGTGTAACATCTCAATAATATTTTGTAACGACTAGCAGGACCAAATCAAGTGTGTCAGACACAAACACACATAAGTAAAATGAAGAGAGATATGTATGTTTTTTTTATTTTTATTTTTTATTGTGGGGTAGGTGCCTATTTTATTTTTTATTGGTGAGAGAGGAATAAGAGGTTTAGGTGGGTAGGGTGGGTTAGGTAGCAGGTGTGCATATACAGGACATACTAAACAGATGGGGATAGTGATAGACACAAAAGATAGGGAGATATCATGATTATGAAAAGGTAGGGGTCATCAGAGGTACAAATTCATCCAGCATGAATACAGTGTGAATCTAGTCTTTACCCCCAGAATTGCAGTCACTGTCTCCTGTCACAGACACCTGGGGCAGTGTCGGACAGGGCATCGACTTGTCTATATGATGCTTAACTTTCTCTGTTCTGCTGATGCATGCACCAAGGCCCCTCTACATAATGTCCTCCACCAGCCCTGTCAGCTCCTGATGGTTGATGTAATTGCCACCTTCACCAACACTCCTGCCATTGGGTTTCACTGCACCAGTCCCCATGGAGGACTACCTGACAGTTAGAGCAGATAGTGCAGGAGTCGTGGAGGGAATGTTGACAGGTTGGGACTCAGAATTGCTGGGTATCTTGCTGCCCTAGGTGGTGCTGCAGCATCTAGCTGTGGATGTATGGTGGTCCAGTTGCCAGTGGCTAGTCTAGCACCTCATGCTGATGGTTATTTGTGTTGTAGCAGGAATTATGTTCTAATTTAAAAAAAGAGAGAGTGAGAAACATGGTATGGAGAGAGAAAAAGTAGAAAATATCAATGCCATGTCATTTTAATATTTCATATTAATCTAAATTGACATAAATATATTAATATTTGGCTTATCCAGATATGAATACGAAGTCATATGTGACACATCAATTTCACTGACATTACAGATTGAAGACAGTTTTTTTTTTACTATTGCATATATGATATATATGCATTACAAGTAAAGAAATGTTCATTTACAAATATTGCAATTTTATTGTTTCTGCCTGATTGCAGAACATTGATTTTATATGATGTAATAAAAGCTAATTGCTGTTGCTTGGATTTGAATCCATATACGGCCATGTTGATTTACATATTGCCTATTGCAATGTTAAAGAGCTGTTCAAGCAGGCATGTATGCTTGGTATATACTTAAGATATGACTACTCAGTTGCGTAATACACTCCAAATTGATAAAATTAATTATAATTATGATGTTTGATGATATTACTAGCATTGATACATGAGCCATACTTACACTGTGCCTCTCTGAGGCATACCAGCCTCTCCTGATGCATCCCCAATTCCTTTCTATCTCATCAAAAGCAGTAGAGAACATTAAACAGAAAAAGAATCAATGAAAACGTTATGTGTTGGTAAGTCATGTTATTGTATTGGCTGATAATGGACCACTATTCTTACACAATTCAGGAGTGTTAGTGTTCTTACCTCTTCTTCCCATCAGTAAAGGAGGTTCTGTTTGCAGCTTTTCATGTCACCATAGTGGTGGCAACATTGTTCACCAGTACATGAAATGACAGTTGCAGTGGTGACAGCCTTGGCCAAGCTATTCCAAGCCTCAGTCTGGACTGAGATCCATAATAGTCTTCCTTCAAAAGTCTACAGGTTCAGTGCTTTATGAAGTGCCCAACAAAGATCCCGGACTCCTCCTGACATCACTTTTGGGCTCCAAATGCAGTACCATTCTCACCATTACCTGACATGTTTTTTCAAAGATATCCAGAAAAATGACAGGGAATTGACATCCAGTTCAGCTCTCACATGTATCAGACTGTGTGCAATGACAAGCAGCCTTGACAATAGCATTTGTTGGATAGAAAGCACAACAAAGGCCTGGGGTCAACTTTGGGTATGATTTCATCAAAGTACACTTCAGGAGTAAAACTTGGCAGTGAGACTTGGTCATGTGTGATGCTTAGATTATTTATACATGCTCCACAGTGACTTCACCAAATGCATTTTACTGATAAGATCTGAGTTACATTATAAATGATATATTGGCACCTCTGGCCATGCTTTCTGGTATGATAATTTCTCATCGTAAATAGACTCTTGTAATAAACAAATATGGCATGACACTGTCAATTATGTTAGAGTCATTTAGTGGTATTATTAGATAAATTTATATTAAGTTGGACTTTATATCTTGATAGGACATAAGCATTTACAAACTGTGACTGACAACATCTAAGAGTCAAACCTATGACAAAAAGGAAACAGAATTGCTATATTCTCTATACGAATTGTGAATACTACAGCTGAAATTGCATTTTCAGGGTGTTAGTTGAGGTATTACAATTTGAACATGAATGACAGACCTAATTCTGATAAGCCATTATATGATGGACCTTGAGTTGTTATTTTATTGGACTTAAATTTTCAGGCAATTATTTTTTTCATGTAAAACATGTTCTTTTTTGTTGAGTTGAATAATCTTGTTGTAAGACATATTTATTTATACTTATTTATTTATTGACATTGGTTTACCACAAAAGGCAGACTGAGCACAAGAACCCTTTTTCAGTGGAGGCCCAGGGAGAAAGGCTCCAAGATATCATATTTAATGTAATCAATATTTACAATAACAGATTTTATAATGTAGTTTCAGTGACTATATAACATACTAGTATAATACAATGTGTACTGATATTAACAAACATTAAATCTGCAAGTCTTGTACCGAGACTTTACAGATAGAAGAGTGATATATAAGATAGGTTGGAGAAATATAAGAAATATAACAGAATGAGGTAGTAGAGGAGATAAGCACGTCTGAGTGTTAACAGAGAAGCAGTGCTAATTAGAAGTAGGTATAGTAGTTTAAGAAGTACAGTAAAGTGAGGTATTAGAAGGAGTTAAGCAGGTTAAGTGATTTAGTGCTTTAAAGGGAGGTATAAGAAAGGTGATGGGTGTTTGAGAGCTATTTCCCAGATAAAGGACAAAGTCAAGAGACAAAGAGCAAGTCTTTTAGTAATAGTATATTATAAGGATGAAATATTATACTTCCTCAAGAAATATTGATGTAGGGGCCACACATATTTTACATTACATACTGTTCTACACAACATACATCAGTACCATATTCACTTGGGGTAATGACAAATTTCATTCCAGATCAGGCATATGTTGAAATGCATGGTGCTCATCTTTTATTGGTTTGCCTTACATCTAATGCTGCTAATTTTAATGAGTCATACATTATCCCAAGAAATAATGGTAATATCGTATATATGCAACTGTACTGTAAGTTTGTTATGGTCATTGTCATGTTTAACACACTTCACACAGAGAGCAGTCAATTTATTAAGCATTCATTACAAACAGACTTGTGTTGCAAGTTTCAGTTTGCAACTTGCCAATTGTACTTCATGTTCAATTACTAATAAAAAGTCACTAACAAGATGTTATTCTAACCCTTTCATTAAAACAATCTGTAATCTGGATTCAGACCCTTACTTCTGCTGTCACTCAGAACTTACTGCATTAACACACTGAGCCACAGAGAAAGTTATATAACAGCTGTATTTTCTGCACTCAGTACTGATCAGAGTGCTGACTGAAGTATACTGGCATCAGTCTCTCATTTGTGCTACTGATGGCTAAGTCTTTGCACATGCAAAATAACATTTTGAGTTTTGTCTTGGGAAGTGAACTGTCGTTCACTGATATTCACTGACAAGAGCCATTGATACACAATGCCAAGAGTTATGCAAAGGATGAAGCCAGAAAAGAAAAGCATAAAACAGTGTGCTGATTTATCCATGTGTTGTTTTCCAAGTGAAATGTTGACACTGGCACATCCAAATAACTATATTTGAGCACTGCACCTATAGAATTACCCTGAAATATTGACATTTTTAACAGGGTTTGGAATAGGATAATGTGTATTTCTCACATACCTCCGTAAGGGGCCATAAAGGAGTTTACATTTTGCATTAATTAAATAAATCACTGTCCTGAATATTTTTACAGAGGTTATTAGAACTATGTTGATTAAGTATCAATATTTCCCAATTCATTATGTTGCTGATTTTACTTCCTCGACTTTAGAGCATGATATATTTATAACTTCGTGCACATAAAAGTGTGCTATTACTATAATTGATACTACAAAGTCCCTAGGTGGCATTTATCAAACTTATCTTGTTTATCTTCCATTATACACATTTATGTTCTTACAATTAAAACCCTGGGAACTGCAATTGTACTTCAGGTTGAAGTACAAAAAATATTTTATCGTAAACATTAAATTGTAAATATCCACATTCTGGATTCAAACCTTGCATTAGTTGTATGTTTGCTGAGAACTTATTGCATTCACATACTGAGCCACAGAGACTGTAATTTTTACACTTAGTACTGATCAGAGAGGTGGCTAAAGTGCACTGCCACCTGTCTCAACTTGCAAAGGGTGAACCAAATCAAAACAAAAACCATGAATCAGTGTGATGAATTCTTAATGTTGTGGTTTTAAAAATGTTAATATTAATGACCCCTACTTTCACACAGGCATCACCCTCTCTATAACTGAGCTATGAAACCATGGCATTACCATGAAAAATTGAGAAGATTAACAGTGTTTGCCTCATCAACATTAGCATTATAAGGTACAGAAAGTGCAGTGCATTTACTCAGCTTTGTAATTTAGCTATATTGCATTTAGGGAGCACTGTACCCATGTTTTACACTTGTCCTATATACCTTCAGAGTAGAACTCTTGCAGAATGGGATACTTGCCGATGTTATGCTAGTGAGGCATATCACATTACAAACAAATGTCTTCAAGATATGAGTGTGTTCTACCCTTTATTTTATGAGCCTTATTCACTTTTGCTACATTTCTAACATGACTGTATTACATTTTACACTGATTTTGAAAATTTTGCCTGTATCTTTATGTTGCATATACTTGGTATGACTTATAGACATATTTTACTCAGCAACACAATTATATTCTAACTATACTTTATAAATATGGCACTAAGATCATCTCCTAAATCAGTAAATCTAATGAAAAAATTTTGTAAGCCTATTCTCTTTCACACATCCTCTGTAACTGTACCTCAAATTAGCAGGAGTGCTAAAGATTTAATTAGATGTGCAATACTGCTAATCAGTCACACTTGCACAACATTAGTTAGCTGCTATTTTACTGCTAGATGTGTGCACACCTTTGTGTAGGTCTTCACACCATGTTTCCCTTTTCTCACCTCAAGCAGATTGAGTGATTCAGGAATGATAATGACTTGACATCTGATTTACATATTCCAAATGTCCAATGAGGTTAATCTACATGACACAAGAAAAATCTGGGGCTAAGGAACTTCAATCATACTAGGGAAGACTGCTTGAATTCTCAAATTGCTTCAAATCTAAAATACTGGAGCTTAACTATTAAGGCTTACTGCATTTATGTTCTTTTGACAGAACTGTCTTACAATTCCTGTCAAAGTATGTTAAGTTCTTTAAAAGTAATGCTTATGGCATGATTTTAGTATATATTTTTAGCAAAATAAGTGATCTCTGCACTTTGCACAGTTGTGTTTGTACTGAAGGAATAACATTTGCTTTTGCAATGATCCTGAAATTTTATTTCACGGGTTTCTGGAAACATTTCTCTGAGTAAGTGCACATATTTCTAACTTGAAAACCCTACATTGGTAATGGTGTTGTAAACTTTTATTTCATTTTACAGTTGTGTTAATGCCATTGTGGTTGTTAGGAAAGAAATGATTATTGTACAAGGTTATTACAGAAATGAGTGCTGTCTGTATTTGGCAATGTTTTTTTTTTGTACTGAAGGTTTAACAGTTGCTATTGCAATGATCATTGACTTTTATTGCATACAAAATTGTTTTCTGAAAACATTTCCTGAGGATGTTGACTCATGTCTGACTTGAGATGTTTATTGTAGGTTAAATGACATTTAAGGAATTGTTTCATTGCTAATGATGTCCTATATTCCAGACAAAACCATTTTCCCCCTATGAAGTTGTATTATTGGCATGGGGTGTGTGGGAGATTTTACAGATATTGATTGACAAGATATCTGTTTTCAAATATCATTATTATTAACATTTTAATGGTGATGCCTGCATAATCATTTGTTTTCTGCTCATTGTAGATCAGCTTGTAAGCACACAACACCGTTGAGTTGTCTGATAACATTTTTTAATTCACTGCGTGGATATGGCACCTTAATCACACCTGCCATTTAAACCTGCATTTTCAGATGATGAGAATGACATAATAAACTAGGCTATCCATCTCCATGGCTCTTGCATCTAAGCAAAAAGCTTAGCTGACAGGCCTTTCCATGACCATGTATGGCAGCAGGTGGTAAATGATGTGAATGCTGTGAGTCGGCATGGTCATGACTACAGTGATATCGGACATAGGGCTAGTGACATGATAAAGAATACAATCAGTAGAGACAGGGCAGCTACATGGGGATAGAGAGCTACTGGCAGATGGCCTGCTACCAAACAACCACTCACTGAGGTAGTGGAGCTCCTGCCAAGTCTAAGTGATCTTGGCAGGTCAGAGGAGTTGCCCAGTGACATGATGGATATGAGAACAGGGGTGAAAGACAGATACAAAGTGTCCACTTCATTATTCCATTTATGTGTGCGTGTGTGTGTGTGTGTGTGTGTGTGTGTGTGTGTGTGTGTGTGTGTGTGTGTGTATCTGTGTGTGTGTGTGTGTGTGTGTGTGTGTGTGTGTGTGTGTGTGTGTGTGTGTGTGTGTGTGTGTGTGTGTGTGCGTGTGTGTGTACATATATATATATATATATATATATATATATATATATATATATATATATATATACACATGGGGTCTATTTAAGTACCTGAACACTGAAATATTTGAGTGCTTGAATAAACAGCTGCACTGTTTGAAAATTAGGTTTTCAAATGTTGCAGCTATTTATGTGCTGAAGATAACATTATAGTGCAGATTGGGAATATACCCTTTCCCCACTGTATTGCAGTCTCAAAGTTTGTATATATAATTAGCAGGGGTTGTGGAGGTGCAGTGTGGCTTGACCCCTTGCAAAAAAATGTATTTACTTTCTTTTTTTGAATCAGTGTGATTTGATTTCATGAGTATTCAAATCTTTGTGTTTCAAACTGTTTTAACACTATATCAGGCATGCAAAGTTTTGACAGTTTAAACATTTGACATAGACTTTTATATATATATATATATATATATATATATATATATATATATATATATAAAATCAACAAAACTAAGTAGACTGTGTGGATAAACAGGTGCTCTCACAACAAAGGAAAATATGAGAAAAAGTAAATGTAAAGAGCACTTAACCACGGCTAAATAAAACACTGTTTTAATGAAATAAATAAATACAAAGGTGAGCGCTTTCGTAGCCAAGCTGCTTCCTCAGACAATTCAAACTGAACAATTCAAGTATTTAAATACAGTCTCCATATGATGACATCACATCAATTCAGCATTTAAAGATACAACATCAAAAATATACACATCTAAAATATACATAAATACAAAAGGTCAGTAACTCATAAACAATCCCAATTTGACCATAAAAATAATGAATATATGTTTATAAAAATCATACATTCATTCATAAGAAATACATTCATAAAAATATTTCCATAAAAATAATATCATAAAAGTCATACAACATCCTCTCCTTTATGTAAAGGTCTATTGGCTAGAATGGGTTGGATGGATAACTTATCATTAAGTCCTTTACCCATATTCGCACTCATTCTAATAATCCATTTGAGCTCACTGTTCTCAACCCTGTTCCTAATGGGCCCCTGTCTAACATTAAATGGTACCATCTCTATAACCATAAATCTGAACTCATGTTCTATGCCCCTGGTCATAACATGTCATGCCAAAGTGTTGGTGTCAGCATGTCTGGATATGTCATAAAGATGTTCCCTGATCCGATCCCGTAACCTGCATGTAGTCATGCCTATATAGAAAGAAAATCAGATCAAACAATAACCTAAATAGACAAGATTGGCGGAATTACAATCTGCTCTCAAGCGAAAACTCAGTTGTTTCCCTGTATCTGGATGATGGAATCCCCCTGAAGTATCAAGATATCTACAGAAGTTACATTCTTTACATGGTAGAGTACCATATCCAGACCCTGCAGTCTGGGTATCTCCCCCATAGCATAATTTATGGCCACAGAGGATTCTCTTGAGAGATTTCTTATTTTTAAAAGCATAATGTGGAACATCACCAAGCATTTGTCTTATTCTTTCATCAGCACAGAGAACATTCCAATTCTTAGAAAACAAATTTTTCAATAGATTGATATTGCTAGAAAAGTCACTGGAATTCTCATATACTCATCCCTAGGATGAACTTCAGTGGCTACCCTTTTCATCCCAGAAAAATATGGTCTACCTAGACTTGTTCTCACATTATGTGTTTGTGCAATAGTCATGTTAACTTCTTCCTTAGAGTAACCTCTCTCAATGAAGGATTTACCGAGGTTTACAAGTACTCCATCAAAGCTCTCATCATTAGCTGTTAACCTTGACACTCTCAGTGCTTGCCCTAAGGTCCGTCACTATGGTACACTTACCTTACCCACACCCTAACCCTAACTCACTTAATCCGTCCCTAACCCTTAAGTCTGTCACTATCACACACTTACCTTACCCACACCCTAACCTTAACTCACTTAATCCGCCCCTAACCCTCAAGTCCGTCACTATCACACACTTACCTGACCCGCACCCTACCCCAACGTCCATCACTATCACACACTTACCTTACCCACACCCTGACCCTAACATCTGTCCCTATCACACACTTACCTTAACATGTCAGTGTTCTCAGCGTCGGGATTCTAAACTTTCAGTCTTCTCCGTTGTCGATCTTCCGGTGTCAGTGTTCTCATTGTCGGAGTTGTGCACTTTCACCGTTTTCAGGTAGACCCATTTGTATATATATATATATATATATATATATATATATATATATATATATATATATATATACAAATAATGAAAACTCATTGTGCAGCTTGTTATTGGGAGATACATCATTCGCCTTATATTTTAGATCTTTCAATAGTTCTCAGAATACGTGAAATATTTTGTGTCATACTGCTTCTCTTAAAAATGAAACTTCATCCTGGGATCTTGTTTTCAAAAAAATGATTGAGGAGAAGTAGATCTGAGAGTACAGTATTGATGCACATGAAAAGGTTCAGCTCTTTCTATGGCCTTTAATCCTGGGAAGTACAAGATCACAATATCACTTTCTAATATATCTTCTAGATTTTGTAGTGAACCAGCATAGACAAAAATTTTGTAAATGTGGACACTAGTCCCTGAAGATCTGCTGCCAGCTTTAGCCAGACTATAAGAAGTTCTGAGATGTTGAGAATCCTGCAGGTGGCACTTTGTAGATGCCACTACTCCATAAAAAAAAAATCTAAAAAGCAAAGCTGAGATAAAGTATTATGTATCATTTTTATTGTATCAATATGGACCCTCCTGATTTTTCCTTTTTTCTACTGTATTAAATAGATGCAGTTCTTTTGTCTACCAATCACTCTCCAAGAGTCTACCTAACTTGTTCCACAAGGCCTTTAAATGCTGCATGTAATTGGTCAGAAATATTTGTAACTAGATACTGGCATGCCTCCAAAGGTATCAACAAAATTGAAGTGGTAGATTTAAGGTACTTATCTAAACTGTTCTGCAAAACCTTGAAAACTGGTTAACCTAGCTGGACTCATTCTTACTGTCCAAGTAATAATGACATTTTATATAGATACATGACTGGCATTTAACAAGCTGTCTTTAATTCAAAATAATTTTATTTTTGCCTTTAGACACAGCGTCTCTAAGTATGTAAGAAAGCCAAAAAAAAAAAAAAAAAAGAATGACGCAGTCTTTTCCAGAGTCTTTTAGTATTTTATTAAAGGAGGATTTAAGAGTTTATTTCATACATTCTACCATACCATGTGTCTGTTAATGGTAGGATACATGAACTCACTATTTATTCATAAGTGCTTTACACATTTCAGCCATAATAGTAATAGTAAAATATATGCAGTTATCCCCATATTTATTTTTAGGAAAGGTTACTGGAGAAAGGACTTGACTACAGAGAGCTTTTATACTTTTTTTATTAAATCTTAGTCACAGGTATTGTCCCAACCCATGCTGAAAGCATGCAAACCTCTATTAACAGATAGTGCCTTAATAAGTACTAACAAATGTCTATGTCTACGTTTTTCTGTATACAAATAACAGTTACAACTATCTGCACTGCTTTCCAAGGTCACATATGAGATAAGCCTTGATTTAGAGGTTGCCTTTAACAGAATATACTGCAAAATATTATATAATAATAATATTAATATTATTATTAATAATAATAATAATAATAATATAGCAATCCTCAGTGCCTTATCACATTTGTGGGTACTGGTAGTTTCATAATATCAAGAAAATAGGGCAAACCTATTCCTTATTTGTCCCACATGAATGAAAATGCTGTTCACTTCCATCTATCAAGTGCAATACCTTCAATGTACAATATTTTATAATACATGAGACACTTTCATTATTTCTTTAAGATTTTCATAACTTCATATATTATAATATCCCTGCAACCATAGCGCTCAACCAATTAGTGACAAATCTCAACAAAATCAGGAACAAATCCATAAATAATCAGGGATAATCAGGAACACTTTTAAAATATTAGTACTATTAATATGAGACATTGATATAATAAGCAAATGGGAATTAATATACATTTTTTGAAGTCAAAGAAGTCTAGAACTGTAAATATTGTCATTATTTATTAGAGGTAAGTCACCACCTTTTCTCTATAAGTTACCAGTTTATTAATGGATTGAGAGAGACAGGGCTAAAATATGAGTCAAAATCAGGGACATTTTAGATGCATGCCTGCAACCAAATTTCCTAAATTCTTTAAATTATTATTTTTTTCTGATATCAGAAAGACAGCTTTCCCATTACTCATGTCCAGTAAAATAGTGATTTGTGTCCAGTTATTTTTCCTGCATGGTCTTTGGAGGAATCAGAGTTGCATTTTTTTAGTCATAAGGATTCATTTTTTACCTCCTAACATAATATTTCCCTCTCTTTCTTTCGCTGAGTTGTCACTTTCTTAAAATCACCCTCAAGTAATTTGTATCTCTTGCTCTACTTATGTATTTAATATCCTCCTTTTGTGCCAGCAAGCAGTTTCCCCAGCAAGCTGATCTGCATTCTTTTTATTCATTGATTTTACAAGTTTCTGCCTCATTTTAATGTTATTGAAAAAGTCTTTGATCCATGCATAACATGTGTATTCCTTGAAATAAACAAACAAAAAAATGCTTTGCAGTCACTCATGCAGTGATATTGAGTGAAGCATGAATATGAGGTATCAAGGCATGTAATTTATACTTTCTAGGAGACATACCTGTTGCTTTATTTCCTTTCCCATGATCTGCTGTGTGATGTGAACATTGTAATTCTTCTGAAGAAATGGATCTGTTATGCAACGGATCCGTTATGCAAAATATGGTTAATAATGGCTTCCATGCCAACATCGAGTACAACCCCATAAGATATCAAGGGTATCTTTAATTTTTCTTTTAAAAACACAGCTGGAACTGCAAGGCACGCTTGTTTTATTAAATTCTACTAATGAAGTCAACTCAGATCATTCTATAATGTTTTCAATAACCCATTGCTTTTGTAAAGCTAAAGTCCATTTAGTTATACTTAGTACACTGTCCCTAATAGAAGACTATACCTTTGAATGACTACTTTCTTAAGACTAATTACAAATTCCATATTTTTATTCTGTAGCTGCCAAATCAATGAATGTTTAGATTATGACTAGCACTCCATAGCCAAGATGTGCAGAGGTTAGCACTGCCTGTTACGGCTAACACTGCATATTAGCAGTAAGCATAAGTTTTGCCCACTAAAGAAACTAATAATACTCTAAAAAGAAAGGAAAAATAATAAGTTTTTAGCAAAATCTGACATTGCAAGTACTACTGCAACTAATATTAACCAACTGGCATAATAGTTTTCACTTTAAAAATTCTTTAACATTGTAAAACTAAACTGTGAAAAAAAAACAGGACATTGCAACAACTATCAAAACTAATATTAACCAACCTTATAATAGTTTTAACATTAAAAACTCTGGCATTTTAAGCAACTCTGACATTATAAAACTAAACTCTGAATTTGCTAGTTTGCTACAAAGATATCTTAAGATACAAAGGGGGTGCTGCCTCTTTTAATCCATCTGCATTTACACTGTATTTATGCAACTGAAAGAAATGGTATCACAGGCAGGGGGTTAAGAGGGGTTAAGATAAAAACCCTGATTTTGTGTTAAGATGATAAAAGGCAACTGCTACTGATAGTGTTCAACTCTAAAACTTTTGCTGACTTGCTCAAAATGAGCTTATTTGAAACAATCCTGTGTTGGTTTGTGATTGACTGTGCAGCTACCTAGTAAGAGAAGATTTATTTTGATTTATACTTTATTTTTTACCACAGTTTTCACCGTTTGTAGGAAAAAAAAGGGATAGTCTGTAGAAAAGAAGATTTACTTTGATTTTTATTTTGCTTTACCTTTAATTTTTCACTGTCTGTGGTTAGAAAGGGGTAGGTTTTAGACTGGCAAACTCTAGCCATCCCAAGGGGTCTAGTCACACAGACTGCAGAGAGGACAATTCAGAGCTTATCTTAAACAGTACTCTGTGAGTTTGTGATTTATTGATCTTTACTGTTAAAAACCAGGTGTGACTGCAACCGATGTAAAGGAAATCCAGCTTTTGTGTGACTTTTAAAACTGGTACGGTAGGTCAGAGAAATGACTTTACTGTACTGAATTTAATATTTAGCTGCATACTATTTATGGGATTTTTCTCATTGAAGTTACTTAAAATCTCTTTGAATTCTGTGGTAACTGATTTTGATTATCCTTTCCTTGTAGAATGCTTTATTCATTTGCAGCTGAAATGGATTCCTTAAATGTGTATGCCATTAATGTTCTGCTAATGCACACGTTTCTTGTACAGTATTTTAAATGCTGTGACATTTAAAGGTAATACCCAATAACGCTGGTGATCTGTGCTCCTCATGTCAAAAGTTAGGTGATTTGTTTACTATTATTACTAGTAAATCTAGACTTACTGATTATGATTGCACTCGTACAATTAGCACAGCTTGGATAGCTGTTGTTACATATGTTAATGACTGGAATGATGAGATAAATACTATTAGGCCAAGTGCAAACAGAGCACATTTAGGAAATGAAGTGTCTGTTTTCAATAAAGATCACTCAACCCATATTAAGCAAGATAATACTGATGACAAGTTTGGAATTCTGTGTACAAGTATTCAGCAATCTCAGTATTCAGACCAAACAGAATAAAATAAAAAAAGAAAGAAAGGATGATGTCCACAACAAATAATAAGGAAGAAAATGAAACAGAATAATATTTATAAAATAAAGAGAATGCATACTAAAAAGACACAGCTTTGTTATGTAACATACAGATTACAGGCAATGATAACATTGTTCTAACAGAAAACCTTCAGTCTACAGAAAAATGCATCATTTTTCCAAAAGGGAAGATAAAAGAAGAGGCAAAGGGAGGGTGAAAAGGAAGAAATCAAAACGAATTTGGAAGAACTGAAGAAAAGAGGAGAAAGACAGAGGTTGACAAATTGCCTTACGCTGTGGATGTACAAAGCCAGCTGGATGAGAATTGTATGCTTGCAAATTTAATAAGCAATGAAAACAGTGGAATTAATAAGACTAATAGTGATGAAAATCCTTCTTTTGTAACAATTGATAGAGCAAATATTAGTGAATTAGAAGTGGAGAATTCTTCAGATCTGGTCAGAAATTATATTTGTGTAAATGATTCAGTTATTAGAGGAACTGATGCTTGCATTTGCAGAGAGGATAATGAACATTATATAGTGTCATGCTTCCCAACAGCAAAAACAGGGGATGTGAGAAAGACCCTTGAATGCCTTAATGTAATGAAGTATGAATCTGTTGTTGTTCGTGCTGATACAAATGATTTCATTCACAATGACTTATTGAATGTTAGCAGGTAACTTACAGCTCTCTTAGATAGCATAGCTCATACAGATGTTAGGACATATTTTTCACAAATCACATATAGAAAGGAGAGTCAGGTCAAAACGAAAAAGATATTTTGGGTAAATACCTACAGGATAAAAATGTCCTGTTTTAAAAAATGGAAATGTGTAGCTCATCCAAGCCTAAGTCTGGGCACACTTGTGTTTAGACAGGATGGTGTGCACCTGTCAAGATCAGGGAAGACAATTTTTGCAGCAGATATTTCGCAAGATTTGACAAATGCAAGACAGGAGTTTTACCATGTGAAAATTTTAACATTTTACAGACAGCAACATTTGATGCATCCCGATGGGTGTCAATGCTAGCAGCATTAATAATAAATGTTTTTTTTTTTTTATAATTTGCTACATTCTCACAAGATTGATGTTATTGTTTGTGAAACATTAAGAAATAGCAATGTCTAGAAACAAGCTCTGTCAGCGTATAAATGGTTTCACTGTAACAGACATTCTAACAAAAGTTCAGGTGGAGGTGTTATAATAGGGATTAAAGAATGATATGAGACCTGTAACTATTACATGTTCAATGCTAACACATATACTGTAGATTATGTAACTGTGGCAATAAAGACAACCCTGGAACATATAACAATTGTTGGAGTGTATATACCACCAAACTCAAGTGCTGATGACCTAGAGGAATGTATGCGTTTCAATGAAACACAGGAGGGAAGATTAACAGTGGCTGGGGACTTAAATTTAGCAGAAACAGTACTGGAATATATTGATTCAACAACATTAGTAAAGAAATTATTCACAACGTATGTTCAGTAACAACAATTGATTCAGATTGTTAAAAAGCCTACCAGGGAATGGAACATACTAGATCTTGTTTGTGTTCCTAAAGACATTGCTGTTACTTCATGTCAAGATTTACCACTGTTGACATGCAGTGATCATGGGGTCATAAAGTTTAAATTGTTGCTAGATAATTCTGCCAAAATTAAATCTAAACCAATGCACATAAAATTAATAACAGAGTATATAGAAGCAAAATAATCACTATGTAAAACTAACGGGAGTGATGTGTTCAGTGAAAACTGAAGAAGGAATAAAGCACGTTTTGAAAGAGAAATAGTTTGAATCCAGAAAAAACATCAAAAAATGTTTAACATCAAGATCTAGACACACAACATCAGGATGATATATTTCCATATGAACAAGATACTTTAAGGTGAGAGACAAAAAATTTAATAAAAAGAAAAACTACAACTTTGAAAACTGAAATAAGCTGGGCAGACGAATTAAGCATAGTGTGAGACAAGATCAAGAAAAAAATGATGAATATATAAAGATATTGAGCATATTAGGAAACCATTTTATAGCTACATAAGATATGAAAGAAATAAAGACATGTAGATTATAAAATGTATTCTCATACACAACAGATTATAAATATATTTACAAAATCTTATACAGAGCAGTTTAGCTCCACAAACGGGTATTAAATCGTCCTAGTAACATCCAGGTAACCTCAGATACTGAAAAATAACTACACAAACTGGACCAAAGCAAAGCACAGGGAGGGGACAGAAGTAGTAATAATGACCTGAGAACACTTCTTCATGAACTTACAGTACTATTATACCTGTTATTCAATAGGTCGTATAAATACTGGAAGGTTGCTCAAGACTGGAGACATGTACTTGTTAAACCTATCTGTAAGGGAAAGAGAAGTAGGGCGAATCCAGAAACACCATAAATGCATGTGTTTACTTTCTTGTCTTTAAAAAAATAACGCAGAAGGTTATATTGGATAAATTATTGTCCAGACTGGAAAGGTTGGGACTTGAAATCAAATATCAGCATGCATATGTTAAAAATAGATCTATTACTACCTGTAACATGATATTCTATTACAATGTAATAACAGCTATGAATGAAAAATTGTGCTGAGATGTGATTTATATAGATTTAACTTCAATATTTGATGGGGTCATAGACAAAACACTGACTGAAAAATTAGAACAACCAGGTATTGATGTACTCAACAATTAAAGTATCATACAGCAATTATACGGGTTAAATTTGAGGTTACATTCAGGGTGCCCACAGGGCTCTATTCCAGGCTCATACTTGTTTAAATTGTATTTTTCAAATCGATTTTTTTCATTTGAGGTATTCTACAGTCTCTATGCAAATGACTTGAAAATGGGCAAACTGATTACGTGTTACAGATAGGGCATGTCTGAAAAAGAACTTGAAAAAATAGACCTTTTGGACACAGGAGAATTACATGCTGATAAATACATCAAAAATTAAGCATATGAGATTTGGGAGACCTAAACTGAAAGGCGAATATTTATTACAGCACACAGTGTTTGAAACTGTAGATTCATTTAAATATGTCCAGATCCAGCTTTGAGCTTTTCTAACCATATCAATTACATAATAATAGTTATCCCAGTTCCCTTGAATAAGCACACCACTCTGAATGATGTTTGATGATCTTTATTAAACTTCCATGAACATAAGTTCATCAACCAATGTTTGTGTCTTTCGGCTTTTCCCGGTTAGGGGTCGCCACAGCGGAACTCCGGTCCGCTAATGATTGGCAGTAGATTTTTACGTATTTATTAATCACAACTTGAATGTAGTATAGTTGACATTAATCACAGCATAACCATCCATGTAACTGTTAACCAGGGCAGTGTGCCTCACTCACCTGACCCAATATGCAGCATCCTTACCTGTGCTGGCTTATTTACTTAAGAAGCAGCATCCTATCACTCACTTCATTTAATACTTATTGAATTAAACATCCAGCCAAATAAGCAGCAGCCGTACCTCCGCTCACTTATTTTATTTATGAAGCAGCGTCCAACTGCTCACTTTCCTTTCCCAACTCATTGAAATGAACATCCAACATCAGACGGGGTACAGAAGAAGGCAAAACTGCCCCTCTTCTTTGCCCTACCCAGACATATAAAATAACCAACCCCTGTACTCTTCCGCCAAAAGGAGGGATGGTGAGTAGCAAGTTCATGCCAAAATGTGACTCCTTACCCAGTTCCACTTACATAAAACCCATTAAGTCCCTCCCTACACTTACCTCTATTCCTCCCAATCATCCCCCATTCCCATTTAACCCTTTCCTTCCCCTTCACCTTACTTCCCCTACCCTCTTTAAATTCCCACTACTATCTCCATTTAAACCTCCACCTGAAGATGTCCCTGGACAATTTGGTTTGTTACCAAACCTCATTTGTCCTGGTCCCCTTCAATAAGCACACCACACTGAATGACATTTTATGGCTTTTATTAAACTTCCATAAACATAAGTTCATCAGCCAATATTATTTATTAAACATGAACGTAGTATAGTTGATATTAATCACAGCATAACCATCCATGTAACTGTTAACTAGGGCAGCGTGCCTCACTCACCCTGACCAATAAGCTGTGTCCTTGTCTCCACTCACTTATTTTACTTATGAAGCAGTGCCCCAAAACTCACTTCATTTACCACTTGTTGACTTAAACATCCATCCAAATAAGCAGGGTCCTTACCTCTGTTCACTTATTTTACTTATCAAACAGCATCCAGCTGCTCACTTTCCTTTCCCAACTCATTGAAATGAACATCCAACACCAGAGGGGGAACAGAAGAGGGCAAATCTGCCCTTCTTCTCCACCCACTAGTCTGACCAGGCTGTTCCCCCTCCTTCATACCAAAACTCCCAAATAACCTTCAAAAACAAACCTAACCATACATTACAAAGGTTTAAGCTAAACATCATTCAGTGTACTCCATCGTCTCTGAACCAAACTGCATCCCTGTCATCAACCTCCCAAAGTCTTATCATATAAATACCCAAAATAGCCTAAACTGCCAGAATTAAACCAATGATCCTTCTTCAATGCCAAAGTGATACCCATACCCTTATATAACCCCTGTAAATCAAACATATCACCAAATATTCTACTACCAACAGTAGCTTTGTAATTATCCCCAGGTCAATACCCCTGCTAAATGTAATACCAAAACATTAAAATCTCAACACCATTCAAAACAATGTAAGCCCAATTACATGCCATCCTATCTAGCCACAACGTCCTTGGCCACCCAAAGGATACAATAATGACCAAAATGAGATTTCCTTTCAAAAGATCAATTAAATTGTAATCCAACCACTATACCCATTAAGGCAAAACATCCAATGCCCAGAATAGCATTTCCTGAGCAATGAACCATCCCCTTAAATGACTTCAATATATCCATAAAGCCACTACCCCCAGATTGCAACCCAGTAACCTTTATTTCCTAATGCAAACCCTAGTAACAAAAATGTATCTTGTCAATAGCTATTCTGTCAATCATCCCATTATCCAACCTACCCCAACCTTTCAAATGTATAAACCACCATCCAAGATTTAGTAAAGCCACATAAACCCTGTCACTTGTGCAACAATACTAATTGTAACTAAGCCTGCTCATAATCTGCCCTTGTCCTGAAATGTCAACCTTTGAGGGTTTTTATACCTTCACAACTGATAAATCAAACAAACCATGACCTGCATCCATTAGCAACCCCAACACAATGGCTTGCTTAGACCTTCAAACTTCGTCTTAAAAAATGAAAATCCATTCCTCACATGCCCAGCAAAGAACAGTCCTAAACTCTCAAAGTAGCACATACCACAGAGCAGCCCCTCTGCTTAGCCTTACCACAGGAAAAGTCAAACCCAGCTACCACGCGCACAAAATCTGGCCCAATATCAGACTGTTGCAACTCCACCGCTCCTATGGACAACCTTTAAATTCCCATAAACAATCCCCCACCTGGTTTATCCTACCCCGACATACCTCATCCTCACCTGCTCAACAGTACTCCCAAACTGCACCAACTCTGACATACCTCAATGAACGCTAAATAAAATAGGAGTACCTGCGACCTCAATGTGCTCCACTCCAGCATCCAGAACATCCACCCCAACCTTCCAAGTCCACTTTCTTCAGGCCACCGACTGATGAGCTACCCCCATCTGCAAAAGAAAAGAAAACTGTAAATCATCTGCCCGCCCACAAACCAAAATGTCTTAATGACAGCCCTTCCTCATCTGATTAAAGTTCCTGTTCCTCAAAGGTCTACATCTAAAAGTCAGTCACACATTCCATGTTAGCAATTTAACTGAATGGTAAACAGAAATTAATCATTATTTCTTAAAAGGCCTATTTTATAAATAAAATTATCACACTGTAACCATCCTATGAGCATCCTAGCTAATGTTGTTAGTGAGCCATTGTAAAGTGCTCCACTTTTCACCCATTTGTAGCACATTATAAGTGACAGTGTTCTTCATCATGGAGAGGGTAAAGAAAATTAAACCATTCCATACTTCTGCCAACACAAAACATTACGGAGCCTGAGATGCCTTTCATGTTAAAAGTAGGGAGGCATTACTTAACATAACCGCCCCCCCATAATGTTACCAAACCTTACCAAAAATTTCATGTGAGAAACATGCACATAGTAGCAGCACTCACCGCCACAGATAAGCTACCATCTTTACCCAGCCACTCATTCTCACAAAAAACAAACACATGCAGCACCCTCTTTTATGGCTTCCATTTACTTACCACTTCAATGCGCTGAAAGGGCACCATCCTTAGCATAAAGTACATCAATCACCTTTTGCCTGCGAACTTCTCAGGAAACAAAATAGTGCAAGTGGTGCAAATAACCTCAATTGCAACTATAAGGGTGAATGAATGCAGGCATGCTAGTGAAGTCAAAGAAATAAATATTCATTAAGCTCTGACCCCCCCCCCACCATCCAGCAACTGTCTGTCCACATCCATGACTTTGCTTCTGATCCTGGAACTGCTTTGGTACCTGCTAAGCACATACTGCCTGGGAATTGTGCCTCTGCTTGCTTCCTGTGATAGTGAAGGCAAAATTAATTCATAGCGAGATAAGAGGAGGATGGGTCCATTAGGTCTCCAACCATCGCTTAGTTTTCGAAATGTAGGTGTGTAAGTCAGAAGGAAGGATTTATTCCAAGGGAAAATAGTGTAATCTGGGGCTGCTTCGAATCAGTATTGGATGTGGATGTATATACATAAACAGTACATCATTCCTTTTAACAAGAGTTCCAGTGGAAATTTGTTGAGGATTTGAATGATTCTAGTGATGCTAATGGTGTATTTTGGCTAGAAAAGAGGGCTGATCAACACTCTAGTCACTAGAGATCCACCCTACTAACAGCAGAAGGCAAAAACTTACACTATGAATTTTGCTGTAGCATCTAAGAATGTACCAGTGGGAATGTGCATTGACAAATGCATATTTTGTAAGATCTGTAAGGTATGACTGTGTTGTTAGTAGCACTGCAGCAAAAGAAATGCTTTATCTAATTTGTTTATCCTTTATGAACATTTATGTTAACACTGCAGGAGTGAAGTGAATATGACAATATAGAAAAGATAAGAAAAAATGTTGAGATACTTCAAGCATCTATAAAACTGTAAAGGGCCCAATTAATTCTTAAATGACAGAATGGAAAATGTATACAAATTTGCCAGATTCATTTTTCTAACTCCATCCAAACCCAACATCATGACTTTTGCAAGAGGTTGAACTGGGTGTCTTTTGCAAACTAAACTTCCTCTTCATTTACTTCTCTCAATACCTTCACCTAGCAAAGCCATCTCTACAGCACTCCTTTCTTCTCTGCTCATCGCCATTCAGAAGTTCACTTAGCAGGATCTTGGCTTATAAAATAATGTAGAAGTCATAACCAGAATCATGATGTACTCTTCTTTATGTTAGTGGTGCATGGAACTATTCACCCAAGGAAATTACATTGAGAATACATTGCTTGCTTTGACTAGTGCGGAAATCGTCACATACATTTCTTTATGTTCATTTATTACCCTATTTTTTTAGGTTTTCTTCCCACATCTCCCATAAAAATTGTTCAAAGCCAATTTAACAAGTTAGGTAGCAAGACATAAATGAATACGATAAATAAATGTTGAAAAAGCATAAACTTGAGTAGTATCATTCGCACAAACTACTACCAGTTGCATGTTCTTTGAATCTGAAATATGTGCATGTCATGAAAATGCACTGGCAGAGTTCACCATTTTAGAAGATGGATTATCACTGCTAAGCTATCCCACAGAAAGAAAAAAGAGCATTCTGAATTATTAACTTTCGCTGAGGCAAAGAATAATTTAAGACCATAAAACATAAAAGAAAGATATAGTGACCTACTTGAATGCATTAGTGAGTTAATGAATTATCATTTCATGCATCATAAAACCAGTACTATAGGCTCAAAGGACATTCTGTGTCTCTTAAGACAAACTAATGAATGAATTAAAGTAATTGGGAAGAGAACTTACAAATAGAAATGTTTAAATGTCCTATGGCCGGGACTCATTTATGGTCAGTCTTGCAACACCTAAGTAATATATGTATCTGCACTGATATGAGATGAACTAATTAAACCATATGAAGAGACACACATATTACCCCTATATTAGATAAACGGTTATGGAGCAAAAATATTTAGTGAGCTTGATCTAAAGTCAAGACACTTATATCCAATATAGTTGGAATACCACCACATATTTACCACTCCTATATAAAACATGATAAATGTGGCATGTTTAGATGTAATCTGTCATGCTGTCATACAATAAATGATACAAAACATGCATAATGGAAAGAATTTCCTCCATGACCTATTTGGTAATAAAGCCCTGACATTTGCCCCAGTCATGTGAAAATATGGACAGTTGAGAGCTAAGCCTGTCACAACCCTCCCCCACGGCCATTAAGGCCACACAACACATGCATGACTGACAGGAATTATTCGCAGACAGCTCAAAACCCGAGAAACACATGCATTCTCTCAAGCCTCTCCCAAAAACACCACAGCAATAGTAAAACTCCACTCCCACTACAACACCACCACTGAGTGCTCCTCCAGAAAGAAAATACAAACATGGCCAAAATAAAAAGATGGACAATGGCCCCAAAACTGGGACAACTGAAACACTACCCCCCCCCCCACAAACTCAGAAGACCCAGAAAACCACTGGCCAGACCAGCATGAATCCTTCAACAGGCATGACTGAAAAGCAAGTGCCTGTCACCAGCATCTCCCTGATCCCACACAATCTGAAGCCAACCAGCCAAAACACCTGCAGAGCTAAATGTGCAGCAACCACAACCCCCCAAAGCACAGAGCAAAGCATGAGGTTCTCCCAACCCAAATTCCAACTAACTCCACTTGCTCCAACAACAAAAAAATCCTAGCAACACCACCACTCCAGCAGTGACAGACACTCCCAATTCCCTTCAAATAGCATTCAAAATGGCAACTGTTGGCACCATGAGCAAGACACATCTGCCGGCCACAAGAATCAAGTCCACCCCATCAAATCCATGTGCACCAAAAGCTCCTCTACCCGCTGGCCAACTCTGACATCAAGGACAAAAACATACCTCTCACCCTCCCAGACCAAAAATCTGGACAAAGCCATAAATAACGGGGGGGGGGGGGCAAAGACCCAGAAATAGGGACACTCCCCAAACGCTGCTTACCAACCCCAAAGGTTGACATAATAACTGGTTCTGCATCAACACAAATCCCCCGAAGGGCCAAATGCCTGTCATTTTCTGACTTACCAGTGATTCACCAGTAAACTACAACCTTACTAGAAACAAACCAAAAATGTGAGGCAAAATCTGGATACTCTGTGAAAATTTGTACAATTGGAAGGTATGGGCAAAACATAATCTGCAGGACCACAACAACTGTTAGCTTGAGTCGTGAGACCCCTGTCTCAACCCACCAACAGCAACCAGCAGCATCTCCAAATAACAAGAGGAAGGAGGAAAAAAATGTTATTTATAAAGATATATATATATATATATATATATATATATATATATATATATATATATATATATATGTATGTATATATATATATATATATATATATATATATATATGGGTCTACTTCATAAGATCGACAGAGCATTTGATCGACATTCATTTGGTTGACAGCTCATTTGGTCGACAACCAGTATTCAAGGCACTTAGGGATTTGCCCCCCTCCCCAATGTGGTGCAACCCTGGAGTTGATATATATAGTTAGGGGGGGTGTGGGGGGCACAGCCTCCTACATTGGGGTGTGTGGGGGGTGAAGCCCCCCACCTATTTTCATTTAAAATGTGTAGTTTTTCTTGTATTTTCATGCTTTTAAACGAAAATAGGTGGGGGGCTTCGCCCCCCCCACACCCCCCAACTATATATAACAACTCCAGAGTTGCACAACATTGGGGAGGGGGGCAAATCCCTGTTAATTGCCTTGAATACTGGTTGTCAACCAAATGAATTTCGATCAAATGGTCTGTCGATCATATGAAGTAGACCCATATATATATATATATATATATATATATATATATATATATATATATATATATATATATATATATATATATATATATATATATATATACTATACCATCATTACTCCCCTCACCTCATATCACTATTAACCTGTGGCCTACCCACACCCAAAAGTACCTACAGGCCATCTTGGATGTTGTACTTGCAACAGCAAGTTCACACCACAATGTGACTCCTTAGCCAGTTACACTTACATAAAACTCATTAAGTCCCTCCCTACCCTTACCTCATTTCCTCCTAATTATCCCTCATTCCTATTTAAGCCTTTCCTCCCCCCATCTTACTTCCCCCTACCCTCTTTAAATTCCCACTACTATCTCTATCTCTATCTAAATCCCCACCTGAAGAGGTTCCTGGATAAATTGGTTTGTTACCAAACCTCATTTATAGAACTATAGGTTGTATAAAAACATTTATAAAGTCTAGGAAATCAGAAATGATGAAATCATTGTGTGTTTGTTACATTAGACCCAAACATGAGTTTGGAAAACAATATGGGAAATTTATAAGAAAACAAGCATAAATAAACTAGAAGGAGTGCAGCAGAAATATACTAAGGGCATCCATGGATGTGAACATTTAAGTTATTATGAAAGACTAAAATATCTGACCTTGTACAAGTGTTCCATGTAGATATTTAAGAGGAGACCTTATTCGGATATATAGGGCATTTAGAGACAACTACCTCTAGGAATGTTTGGGATTATCAAAAAGTACTAGAGAATCATCAGACAACCTACGTAGAAGATTCCATAGGAATAAGAGGTGCACTAATTGGTTCTCTGAGACAGCAGCTGATGCATGGAGTAGACTACCAAATTACATTAAAGCAAGCACTAGTTTAGATATTTTTAAGAAAAACCTAAACACTTACAATGGGAATAACTGTTTTGGTATATTGGTAGGCTAGAAGGACATTATTTCCTGTGTCTAAAATATATGCATATATGTAAAATGATAAACAGGGCAATCATGCATATGTGATTTATACAGTCCAGATAAACATTTTTCATGCTGTGCAAATGAAAAGAAAGAAAGAAAGAAAGAAAGAAAGAAAGAAAGAAAGAAAGAAAGAAAGAAAGAAAGAAAGAAAGAAAGAAAGAAAGAGGAAAGTAAAAGAAATTGTAGAAAAAAATGTCAGTTTGTTTTTGAGAGCATTTTATTATTTCATTTTTTCCTTCTCTTTCTGATCTGAGATATATACATTAAGAAAAAGTTAATGGAGTCACTTGGGAATGACAGCCTTTGCTGTCCAACCCAGTGCCAATTATTCTGGCATTGCCCACCAGCTATGCAACCATGCAGGTGTAGTCATAATCTTAACAATTGCTGTCAAATGATGGTTACAGCTGTCTATTCCTTTTATTAGCTCAACCACTGTTTTAGAAAGGAATGCCATAGGATGATTTGTACAGGTCCCTTTTTGTAGTAACACTGCTGAGCAGTACTGATCACGTGCATCTATCCACAAAATGAAATACTTTCTATATAAATAATTCCACAATACTGGAACTATTCCCAGTGCTCCTATAAGATTTTCAAAAGCTCGATGTTCATCCTATAACTTTATTTCTTCAATTACTTCATTCCCTTTTAACACATGACACAGATGTTTAGACCATTTGCCTATAATTTCATTTATGCTCTAAAGATTATTTTCAGCATTGCTACAAATCACCTAAAAGCTGTTTTAGTTTTTGAAACAAGTCACTTGGAGATGACATTAATCTTTCCTGTACTATGCTGCTTCCATGATTATTCAAAACCAGTGCCAATAATTGTACTTGTAAGCAAACTGAGTGCTCTAAGGGCTTTATTTTAAAACTGGTTTCAGACTCTCTAAATACATCGCTCAATATTATCTTACCTTCAACAATACCATGAGTGAGAATTAATATAGTTCAGATGTTCCCTGCATATTCTAATTTAAGAGCATGAGTTTCCAGAATGCAACAAAATGCTTTTTTCTTGTGCATAACCGATATCTGTTAAATTTCTAAGTAAAGTAAATGTAAAATAAAGAACATCACAATAAAACAAGACACAAAGACAAGAAAACAATATGTGTATAAAGTATAAATTAAGAAATTAAAAGTAATAAATCAGATACATCCATATAATATACATATATGTGCATACATGTTTACAGACTGACATATCATTATAGGTTAAGAATATGTAGGCAGAGATAGATGAAGAAAATGAGGATAGCTGTGGGGCAGATTTACATTAATGGTATTCCAGAAAGGAGAGAAAAGTGATAGATCTTCAAGAGTAAAAGACCTTTCCCGTGATTCAATAAACTCCACGTACGTGTCATGCAGAACCTACACAGAGTGTTACCATGGACACGATGTTGCTCATCGCGTTACATCCCACAATGCATATTAATGAGGCACGGAACTCCTAAGCAAAGTTTTGCAACTTGCAGCAGTGTTGCTGGCAGTGAAACCTCTTAGGTAAATGTGGATAGTATTTCTGTGTAAGGTTGCTGGCCACAAAAGCTTGCAAGCGAATGTGGATAGCAATTCTAAGTCCAAGCATCTCCGGTGGCGAATTTGCTTGAAATCCCACAATGACCATCAAGATTACACATATCATACTTCTTAGTTGTACCTAATTATGAGTAACATAACTCATTTGGGGTCATAAAACATTCATTTTGCAGAAAGTTCCACACTGAAAGTGTCTGTCACACATCAAGTGTTATGAAATTTTCCACTGATATCCATGGTAAATAGAAACAAATCACATTAATTCATTAAAAGATCTTTTATGTAAGTAAAAACAGCACATTTTAACAATCATATAATCTTCCTAGTTTCAAATGTTAGTAAGCCATTACTATGTTTTCTGCATTTTGCTCATTTGTTCCACATTATGAGGGCTACTCTTCCTCATTTTGGAGATGGAAGGTTGAGAGCTATGACACAGATAGCACTGCTTCTGCTTAAGGATTGTATGGCAGCATGGCATTTGTTTTTCTCCTTTCTTTAGTTTTCTTCATTTAAATGTTTATTGGCCACTGCTTGTGTGATGCACCACATAGCTCAAACACTGGAAGTGGAGAACCTGGACCAAAAAATAGTAAAATAGGGGATGTCATCTAACTAGTCTGTTTGCAGTGTATTGCTGCTGTGTGTACTGGCAATACTTTCATTTGTGCCTAAAACACATACACAAAGACCTGTGCATCCAAGAAACTTGAAATTTTATTGCTAGATAATTTTGTTCACCATTGTGCACTCCCGAGTACTGTGTTTGTGCAATGGTAAGCATCGCGCAACATTTTCAAACACTGTGCACCCACCCAGTAAGTACGGGATAACTGCAATTGGTGGCAAAACATCAGGATACAAAATGCAGTTGGCAAGAAAAACTCATTCAACATTGAACTTTATCTCTGGTAGTCATGGTTGATGTTTGTGGGGAGGGAGCATGGTCCCCAGCTCAGAGGTGGTGTGTCCAGGAGCACGAAGTGTATGCTGGACTCGTAGTTAAGCATCATGGGCCCTGGTTACTGCAGAGGGATTATTCAGGCTCAGAATACAAATCTGGAGCATGGGATAGTGTTGCCAGGGCTTTGACCAGTGCTACAGGTATCCCACTTACTACTGATCAACAGGGTTACCCTTTGTGACAGTCCCTACACCTGCCTAGTAATCAGGGAACCTCAATCCTCCCCACTGAAACCAGTGAAGGATGGCCACTAGGAGAAAAAATGGATATGCACAATATTTTTAGATGTAGTTGTCAGCACCAAGCACAATTTTCCTTAAGAGCACACAGGGAACACACTCCAGACCTGGGGCTGGACTCTCTTTCTTTCTACAGGCCCCAAACAAGATGCCACACTGACCACTTTGGAGCTCTGTGTCCCTATTCCCAGTAGTTGAGACACACACTTGGACATTTTATTTACACACACACACACACACACACACACACACACACACGCACACACGCACACACGCACACACACACACACACACACACACACACACACACACACACACACACACACACACACCTAGGAAAGGTTGGCCCAGATTTACCAGATGTGGCCCCTCTGCCCAGAATGTGAGGCAATTATGCTGCCACCAGTCAACAACTCTAAGCCTTTTACAAGGTTACCCAAATATACTCAATAAAATTAATAGTAATACAAATGGTAGAGTTTGATCAATGCACCAAGGCTTTCAGGAGTGTCCAGAGTGTCACTAAAATAAGCATAAGTACTCTTAACATGTTAAAAGTATTCTCTGAAAGACCAGCCACAATTGAAAGGTATAGGAATTTTTAATAATAAATAATGAAATAGAAAACATGAGAATGTGGAATATTTAGTTCAATACACACCAGAGTTTCAGTCACAGGAGATATAAAAATAACACAGTTGGTTCACACAGATTCACACAGATGCAGAAAAACAATACTTAACTAATCTCACTATGATTTCCTGATTGACTAAAGAATTACTGTTCCCTGGTTACTTACTAAACAAGTCAAGATGAAGTTTGTTGAGTTGTTCACTACAGCAAGACAAGATGAGGTGTGAAGTTGTGAGATATATCTATGAGAGATCTGTCCTAATAGGTTCCAGAAGACAAAGTGCTGCTTTGAGAGTACCAAAATATCTCTCTCTAATATCTAAAGAATCATTTCAGTGGTTGTTACAGAACACCACATCTGGTCACCTGACTCTAGTGCAATACACAGCCAGAGCTTTGTTAAGATCTGTTACAGCAACTGAAAGCTATAAATGAATTTTAAAAACTTCCACTCTTTCACAGTAGCAATTAGTTCACTCCTAAGGACAATACAGTAAGATTCCTAGTCCTGGTTTGCCCAGACATTTTTGTCTCAGGCTGCAGTCAGACCTGAAAGATAAACTCTTTATAGCCTAAACAAATCCATTTAATTTTCAAAATTAAGGTGAATTGGTGCAAGTTAAACTATAAACCAAAAAGAAAGGCACCAAGGAACCATAGATACTATGTTTTAATATAAAAAAATAAATATATATAAAATCATCCAAAATAAAACATGTTAAGTGCTTTCATCATATTAAAATGACTTCATCAGTTCTAATGAAATCATTTTAATATGATGAAAGTGTTTAACATGTTTTATTTTGGATGATTTTATATATTTTTTATATTAAAATATAGTATCTATGGTTCCTTGGTGCCTTTCTTTTTGGTTTACCATTTAATTTTCAGCATATTTTTCAAAATTAGCTGGACTGAGATTAACCTCTTCCCTACCAGAATTCTATGTGAAAACATATACATTTAATCAGTTATAATAATACTGCCTGAAATACACGTATATCTCTTTTCTGTCCAGCAGGACCCACTGTTGATACATTTTTAACACAAATAACTTTACAAATACATTTTTAACATGAGCATCTGTACAAATCAGTGTGATAGTCACATGACATAAAATTCTTTACAAAACTCCAACTAGCTATGCTGGCATAAATTACACATGCACTACCCAACTCTCCCTGGCACAGATGGCATTACTTCATATCATCACACCCTTGAACATTGGATCAGGGAATTTATGACTGGGGATTCCCCACAGATGTGTAAGTATTAATTGCAGTGACTACATATAAGAGTTAAAAGCTGAATATAGTCAAGATGGGTATTCATAATGGTATTCTGTTCTGTTCTGTTTTTTTTCACAGCTGCCACAGAGAGAGGTTTGAATGTGAGGACCCATGCCATGAGACTGGAAAGGATGAGAGAAGCATGTGATATGTATGCATCACAACAGTACTGTTATTGTAGCATTAAAAACAGCTTATTTGATATTTAATGCAGTTGTATCAAATTAAGCATGCATATCTCAATGGTAAAATAAAGTATGTATGCCTTAGAATGTAGCACAAAGCAACAGTTCCATATTCTCAAATAACATTGAGCATGCATCTCTCAACTGTAAAAGGAAAGTATGCATCCATTAATCTTTTGGACAAAAATAACAGTACAGTATTAGAGAGTAGTCAGATGTTGTGGGTTCAAACAACACACTTTCCAAATATACAATACTATTAGGTTTTCATCATTATTGCAATGTAACTTCAGACCTCTATACCAGTGGCACAAATGGCCTGCTGTAAACTGTAATCAGCATAATGTGGACATGCATATGCGCAATATATGCACAAATCAAGGATTTCTCACTGCAATCTGTACTATAGTGTGCATCTGATATGAACTGGATTGTCTTAAAAGTAATAAATAAATTTGGTAGGAGTTTGTAGTTTTAAAAGTAAAGGTAACATAATATTCAAAAAATGTATCAGTGCTTTGTATGTCACATATAAAGTTACTAATGTTATCCCATTTTTTCACACCCTGATTCTTACCTTTTCTTTTTTTTTTTTCCACATAGCATACTGGGAATCCTCCTGCCCCCACTCCACCAGCTATAGCATTGCTGCCCAGCACATCTGGGGCATAAATTGACAGCACCTCTGCTGACCCATGCACTACCTGGGCCATTAGGTACTTCAGCCCCACAGGATAGGCCAGTTGTTCCCTCCATGAGCAGTGGTGGAGGTGGTGGCTTTATCACCCATGAAGAACTACCAGGGTTGGTACATAGGACTGTGCACTGTACTGCACTGTTGGTGCACACCTACTCCAGATTGAGAGCTTGCTCTCCATCCTTATATAAAATACCAAGAGAAGACATATATGCTGGTCACTGCAGCCACTGGCACAGTGAGGTGACAGTGATGACAGTCTAGTGGGTGAGGACTCAATTCTCAGTGTCACCCAGCTTGACATCCATGGATCCTCGATGTTGCCATCCTCAACCCAACCAT
>NC_056744.1:918085184-918175184 GCF_019279795.1 Protopterus annectens
CCTCTTTGCCACACAAACTGCTTTGCAGCAAAGAACTAAACTCATTTGTCACATAACAGACTTCAACAGAATGTGCACTACTATCAAACCAATCAGCTATTTGTACATTTAATTATCTTTATTATATTTGAACGTAGTGTGGTTAGTGATCACACAACCTGTTATGATTATGCTTGCAAATATACAGCTCTATTTTACATTTCTGCGTGTCTGAACATGGCATTCATCTTATTTTGATAGTCCGACTGATCCATTATAAACACAGCACCTCCTTTGTCTGCTGCTGAAATTAAAATGTCTTTATTGTTCTGCAATCCTCTTAACGCCATAACCTCCTCTTGAGTTAAATTATAAAAATGTTTATGCCATTTATTTAACTACTCTACTATCTCCTATTGGCATACCTTATAAAATGTCTAAAGTAAAGGATTATTTTGTGGAACTCATAGAACACTGATGTGCTTGTTTCATTGGTGTTCTTATTGGCAAGGGTAGATTGCAAAACAAAACAAAGAGTTATTCACATTCTTCGGTCTGGCTCCCAAAGTTTTAGCATTATGTTTAATAGATTCAGTCAATGAAGCAGTATTTAAAATAGTTGAAATTTCAGTAAGGTTGTCTTTAAAAGCATTGTTACAATCAGAATTAGAAACAGTATTGCAAGTAATATAGAGTGTAGTCTGTGAAACAATGTTGCACATAGGTGGAATGTTAGAGGGAACAGTTTTAGAAACATTGTTACTATCAACATTGCTTCTATTGGAACCTGTTGTGCCAGAGTTCACTTCAACTGTATCTTGTGCATTTGTTTCTTTGTTGTTCTCTGACACACATTTCTTTCTAGGCCATATGAAAATACACCCATTTTTAAAGTCCAATAGGTCTCTTAAACTTTTCTTCATTTTAATGTGTTCCAAATGTGAATCTAAAGCTAAAATACTCAAATATAATTCATCAAGTTTGTTAGTAAAAATATCACCAGAAAAATTAAGTTCCAACTCTTTCTGTTGCTTCTCATTAGATAAAATCAAGTCTTTCTCTATCGGTGTTAAAAACTCAATCAATAGTTTAATATATTTCAAAACTTATTTCAAGATTTATCATCTGCCATCTGCTCAACAATTCTGGATATATAGTTCCAAAGGTCAGCATGGTTAGCACTCGTAAACCTCTTGATATTAGCTGGTGGTGAAGGCAAGCTTCCAAATGGCGACGCTGCCATTGTAACTTCTTTTATCTGTATAGCTTATTCTCAAAGGTATAAAGCAATGGCAGGAAGGAATCCAATTCCTTAGTATCTCTTATTGAAGTTTCCTTCATCCCTTCTTCAACTTTTACTTGTAGAAGCGGATTCAAAATATCCATTGTGAAATTATGTGACATCGGCAATTTCCGAGTTCTCCCACTTTGTTGAGGAACATAATCCAGTTCAACAGCATTCAAATCAATACCTTCAGCCATGTGTGGTTGTGTGCAAAGATTAAAATCAACAACAGCAACAATTTGCACAACCTAGCCACTAAAGGTGAATATTGTAACATGATAAAAAGTAACAACTAAAAAAAAACAGTATCACCACAATGACTTGAGCTAAAAACAAATTTAATCACATGTGAAATAAAAAGATAACCACTTTCGGACAAACACTATGCCCTTCATCAGAGCTAAAAGATTAAAACAAATGTACAAATTAAAAGTGATATGCAGCCAATCAATTGACTGATCTCAGGCAATGCACCCTTAGGGCTGGTTTTAAAGGAATACAGGTGTTTAAACCAGGGGGTGTGTCCACTTGAAGATTGCAGATCCACCTCATCTCAGCCTGTTCTGTGCAGAGCATTATATCACCACACCCTCATATTAACTTTCACAACTTTCAATACCATAACATGGAAAAAATAAAATGTGTTCTTAGAAATATATTTGTATAGTGGATTTTTAGTATCCTTTTAACATATATCGCTTACATGTTTAGATATTCTCTCTTAAAGTTGCTGGCTGGCTTTGCCAACATAAAATCCATTGCATAGTTGACAAGAGAGCTATGTATATCACATTTCTGCTTTTGCAATATGCATACATCTTCATGGAATAAATTCTGTGAGTTCTTGGGATGCATAAAGCATTATTGTCTAGTGATGTACTTGCAGCAACTACAAGTTCTACAGGGATACATCCCTGTTTTATTTATTATAATTCAAGTTTCATTCTTGAGTTGACAATGGCATAATAACTGTTTCAAATTCTTGTTACTCTTAAAAGAAAAGGAAGGTATATCCCCCCACAACTCGTCTCATAGACTCATCACTAAGCAAAATCTTCCAATTGTCTCTAATGGTCTGACAGACATAACCAATGTCACTAGAATGTGTTAGCACTACCCTTGCTCTTGTATTCATAGTATTTGTTCGCTCTATCACATACATCGTAGACCTGTCAGAATAAAATGGCTTACCTCTTGTTTCACGTAAGTCCATAAATTTTCACACACTCTCATTGATTTTCTCTCTCCTTGTATCCTCTTGCCATAAATTCCTGGATCAGAGTCTCATTGGCCATGATAAATTCCTCTTTGTTTGCCAACTGACAAGTTAGTTAAGCTGAAGGATAAGATTACGTCAGTGGTGAGGAGAGAAAAGGTGTGAGTCAAGTATGTAATGGAGTTGCCTGATTCAATGAATTTTGCATGCAGGGCAAAAGGACCTGGTCAGTATTTTGTAGGTCAGTTGGTAATGTGCTGAGAAGAGCTAGGAGGAAACATCATTGGGTTAGGGTTTCCCAGGTGGTGAAGGAGGATTTGTCTTTATGTTGTGTACTTTTGTCCAGTTTTAATGGTGTATCATTTTGGCTGGAGGAATGGGAGAAGGATGAAAAGTTACATTTGTATATGGATGAATCAGGTGCTCATAGTATGGGGGAATACTCTGACAGTGAGTGGTTTGAGGTGATCTGGCCAGATGAGCAGTTGAAAGAATGGAAGAGAGACCTGGCATTTTGGAGCTCATACCAATCTGGGCAGTATTTGTTATGTGGAGAGAAAGGTTGCAGAATAAGAGACTACTGTTTCTATCAGACAACAAAGCAGTGATACATGTTTTGGTGAGGAAGACAATGAGATCAGTTTAGGTTTTGATGCTGCTGCGGAAGTTAATGTTGCATAGTTTGTTGATTAACTTCAGTTTTTCTGTCAGATGTGTACCTGGGCATTTTAACTACATAGCTGATAGTTTTTCTAGGTTTCAGCTTTTCAGGTTTCGCACACTAGTTCCAGATGCAAGGCAGGATTCAGTGGCATTGCCACAGGAGATATGGAACCTGGGAAAGCTATAGTGGGATGATTGCTTCAGAAGTCATGGTTGAGTTCTACATAGAATATATATAATGCAGAGGTGGCTGTATTTTCAGTATTTGTCAGGCAATCACTGATGAGAGACAGGAAGTGTTCAGTTGTTATGTTGATGAAGTCAGGTATTCATCTTTGTTCCATGGATGAGGCAGTTAGATCAATTAAGGTGCAGGTCAACTCAAAATACAGTAGATAGGTTGGTGGGTTTAAAGCCTTTTAAAATGTATGGGTGGTGGGTAGGATCATTAAGGGATGAGAGAGAACTCAAGGCCCAAAAGTAGATAGTCATTTTCCTTTGAATAAGCAGGGCTTTGTTGAGAGATTTATTTAGTTTGGTGGCTAGTCAAGTGGATTATACCTTGTGGGCACACTGGTGGTGTCTATGTACATGTATGCTTTTAGGGTTTGGGAAGCACTGGTTACATTAAAGTGGAAGGCTATATGTATCACTGATTCCCCTGTAATGATCTGGTTATGCCAGTCTAAAACAAATTAGCTAGCAAAAGGTCAGCAGGTTGTTTTGTACTGTAAGACTGAGTGGTTGTTATGTCCAGTAGCATGGGTTTGTCAACTTCAGAAGGTGCATGATAATGATTTGGATGATGTGATTTTCTGTTTGGACAATGGGAAGGTTATTATGGTAGCACAGTGTGTGTGTATCATTAGGACTGCTTAGGAGAGCCATTGCACTCATGGTGAAAGATTTCTGGCTCATTTGTTTAGGACTGGTAGAGCATCTGATATATCTGAAAAAGGAAAATCAGTCAAATTGATACATAGGGCAGGGAGATAGTTGTCTAAAACATTTTTATCATGCATTAGGTAGTGGTGTTGGCATTTTCATTAATTGTTGTTTTTATTTTGCAGGTGGATACATTGTCTTATTGGGTCATTCTTTTGTTTTCTAGATGATGAAGAGAACCTTGTTTCGACCTGGTGGAAATATGTTAGGTTTGGACCAGAAAAAAGGAAGGTGGATGAGTTTGGTTTTCAAGGCCTGTGGAAGCAGTTGTTAAAATTTGGTGAAATACAGGTGTACCCCATGCATGTTATCATTCATTTAGAGGGTAATGATGTGGAGTATTTACCGAAAAGAGTTTTGTTGAGTAGGATTGTTACTGACTTGTTAAATTCTGAAGCAGAGTTTACCATGGATAGTGATAGTTTGGTTGGAGAATGTTGTTTGGCTAGTATGGAGGCATGTAGATCATTTTATGAGCTTAGAGACAGACAGATGGTTTGTTAATCATAGGGTGTCAAGGGCTTTGAAGTAGCTAGGCTTGTATATGACTGAAAAAGGGGATTTTGATGTCAAAGATTTGTCATGGTAAAGGAAGGACAGAACTCAACAGGTATGGAATTGTTCAATCTTCATTTATCATTATTTTTGAAGATTTGGTTAAAGATTGGTAAGATGGGGTGTGGACTGTTTGCATTGGCAGGCTAGTGAGCAAAAGTAAAAGAGGTTCAAGTTGAGCCCCTCATCTCTTTTTTCTGATGGTTGGACATCCAGAAATGATCAGTGGTTCATTACTTCTGAGGATGGTGGTATGTTACACCGAGCAGTGGGATTTAATTCTGCTTGCATTGGAAATGAAAGGTAAGCGTTTCCTATGCTACCATCTAAAATATTAGTCTGCAATATTGATTGTTCTGACAAAATGTTTATTTTTCATTGTTATTGGAATGTATTATTTAAATTGTTTAACAAAAATAGTCACAATCCCAAATTTTTGTGTGCTTGTTAGAAGGGTCTTTGGATAATTACAGTTGAGAAGAATGAAACACATTATGTGAACTGGGAATGCAGAACACATTGCAATGAAACTAGGTGATAAGTGGGGAAATAATGTAATTTTTTTATTGAGGAATTATAAGACCATGTCTGTAGAAATACGAAATGATCCTTTAGATTATAAACCAGACATTCATCTTACAAAACAGTTTAAGTCTGAATATCAGTTCTTATCACAGTGTGGTATCTTGTAGGATGTTATTTCTGAGAAACAAAATAAATTGTTAGCTATAAAATATCTTGTAATTCATGCTTTTTGTTGCATTACTAAATTACAAAAATTTTGGATAAGACAACCAGGCCATCCAATTATGTCAACAGAGGGAGGTTTGTGTGAGAGTATAGAGATATTTTTATCAATATTTGAAATCATGTCCTGAAAATATAATCATCTATTTGTTATTCCAACCATTTGATCTAGAAATTAGAATGAATGAAACGGGAGAGTGATTTCTTACACACAATAGGTAAGCAGAAAGGATCTATACATGTTTTATATATTGTTGTTCTTTCGGCTTTTCCCGGTTAGGGGTTGCCACAGTGGAACTCCAGTTCACTAATGATTGGCAGTAGATTTTTTTTTACAGTGCCAAGTTGCCAGACCGACACCCAACCTTCAATGAAGGCATGCCCATTCACACGTCTTTTGAATGCCACTCGACTCCGGGGAGGACATGCAGACTCCACACAGAAGACGCTCCAGCCGAGAATCGAACAGGAGAACCTCTTGCTGTGAGGCAACAACGCTACCGCTGCACCACCGCGGCTTCATCTATACATATTTTATATACAAATCAAAATATAGTGGGTATAAATGCAGTTGCACATGTTTTATCTGAAGCACCAGAGACAATTATGTTTTAGAATTGCTTAACTTCTGTTTACCAAATAGGTAACTTCTTTATGATAGGAAATAGTATGGGTAAAAGACGAACATTGCTCTGGGGGTGATTTTTTTGCCCTCTCATATGTTGGTTAGTCTATATAGTCAGTTGAAGAGAGGCATATATATATATATACACATCATTAGGATTTCTAAGGAATGTGCCATTGTTATGTTCATTTTATATCAAAAAATTCATTATAATCATTCATTAGAAGTACACACACCCATTTTTGTATAGTGTAAACCATTGTAATCATATGAACTTAGAAGAGTTCTTGTCTCTCCAAAATTCAAACAATTTAGGCATTGTTAGCATGTGATGTGTCCTCATTTGCATTAAATACTTAGATATGACAATATGGTGAGATGATGCAATAACATTAGGACTAAAGTTTATTACAAACCATCACTTTTTGTATGTTACCAGTAGACAGCCTACTTGCCTGTTGCAGTCTGTACCATACAGAGCATTCTAAAGAAACAAGAAGTCATATAGCACCATCTAGCTTTTTCCTGATAAGTCGGTAAGTGCATTCTTAAAAAGTTATTGTCTAGCAGCTTTAAACCAGATGTCATTTAAAGTGGCACTGAGAAGTTTTCGGTGGATCATGGGGTCCAAACTAAAACTCACTTAGTGTAGGCATAATTTAGGAAAATTCAGTACAAATCTGGGATAGTTCTAATAGACGACTATATTTTGTTATATTTTCACTTCACAGGGGAACTGGCTGCAGTTAAAAACCACAGGAGAATACGGATGGCAGATTAATTTTTGCCTGATATATTGCCTGACAAACCTATTACGTCTTACATTATAGATCACTGAGGTTTCCCTTCACTCATGTATAGCACTATCAAGACATCACAAGAAGATCTCATTTTAATTTACTATGGGTGAAAAAGTACAATTCATAGTAAGTCTTGAAAAGCAGCTGTGATACATCTTATACAACATCTGCATGCTCAGGTATTCAATCCTCCTATCAAAAGACATTAAGTTTTACTTCAAATGCAGAAGGTATCAGTGTGTGACATGCAAGTTCAGTTAAAAATCTCATGATAGCATGATACAAACATTAGATTTTTCTCATTCCACATTGATGACAAACAGAACAGTAGATAATTGTCAAAAATTAGCAGTAACAAAGCATTGCCAAGAATGTTCCTGTACCCACAGGAAGATTTTTTGTTGTGGATATCATATAAACTAGCTAATTTCTAAGATAACTACATAGCTCACTTGTAAATATGTCATTAAATGACAGAGTAGCATCAATAGTAAGCCGAATGTAAACATCTGAACAAACCAATTCAGATGATTCATGTTTTAAATATATGGTGGGAGCAACAAAGACATTTTCATAGTTCTTATTTTATGGTATTAATTGCCAAAAAATGTCCATTGGCCAAAGAGTGTGATCTATCAAAATCCACATGGAGCTTTGTCATTAAATTAACAACATTATTACCAGCTGACAATAAAATGATGGCATCAGCCTAGCTCGACACCTTGGATTTTAAATCAAGAGTTTTAATTATGTTCACAATTGCGATAAAAAACAGAGGTCCAGACCAGTAATGACCTTTGGACCAACCCCTCCTGCCAAAGACAAAATCATGCAAATTGTACCAGACAAAAAATGTTATCATTATGGCAAACTGAATCGAAAGCTTTACACATAAGTTTACATATTCTACAAGGTCGCCCCTCTGAAAAAAATATATTTTTGAAATGTTTTCCCTTTCATGCTTTTATTAATATGATGTTTCAGCTGTTTGGAATTTATCCAAAGGATTTTTTCAAGCAAATGGACTTTCAGCCACTCTACTTCAATTATTTGATATTCAACTAAGTGGATATTCAAGTGAGTATCATATAATCATACACATACACACACCTGTCAAGACATAATGTACTGTGAAAATGATGGTCACTTCCTGTTGGACAGATATCTCTTTTTGTATTTGTTAATTATCACAAAATATATTTTGCATAGCCTAAAATGCTTCTGTGGTAGGGAAAAAATATATTTTTTTCATTGCTATAAAAGAAAGTCATGCAATTTATTTTACAGTACTACCTAACAGTATACTGAAGCAGACACCATTTTAAGCCCCGGAATGAATGTGTAAGGATGATTGCAGAAGTTATTTAGGGTTTATAACTGCATACCTCCAAGGAGACAGAACTGCAGTAGCCGCAGGTGCTCTTGTGTTCTAGAAGCTACAGCCTCTGTTTTATCTACAGAAGACTAGGCCCCTGAGAGCTTTTTCACATCCTTATTCGCATGTTCAGGATATAAAAACTGACCTCTGACTGCTAAATTTCAGTTTTCATCAAATCTATGATGCCAAAATTGCAACAATATTTCTTTCTGTAGAAGTAATTATAAGACATAATCAGTGATTTCTGGTCTTCAGAGACTTTGGTCTCTTTACAACGGACTTCTCCACAGCTGCATGAAAGACTTAATAATCTTAACAGTGCCACTGTCTATAGAAGTAAAGGACCCCCTGAGATGTGCACATCTGCAGCTGTGGGCAGTTATGCATGTTGTAATATAGGTATATACACACACACACACACACACACACACACACACACACACGCACACGCACACGCACACGCACACACACACACACACACACACACACACACACACATATCTCTTTTTAAACAGCAGCAGTATAATCCTCAGAAGCAAATGCAAGATAGCCACACATAGCTGAGTTTACATTTGCATTCTCTTAAAACAGTTACATCATTATTTTTATTGGTCCTGGGTGGCTGGAGTGTAGACTGGCAAACTGTGTACCATGTTTATGCTTTAATGAGACCTCTTAACAGTATCAATAAATATTTCTGATTGTACAATGGCAATCTTGACATGAAATGAAGTATTTCTCTCAAATCTTGCTTTGATTTTATGGCATTCTCTATAGTATTCACTAGTATTTCTGCATGGAAATGAAATCTGAACATTTATAGAGTTGCCTACCTATCTGTTGTACATGATTTTGATAAGTAACATAAGAAATTTGTTTGAAAAATCTGAAGTTCTTGCTTTGAATAACTTGATAGTAAATACCTATAATCTACATGAAGGGATGTGTAAAACCTTTATGAATAGTATAGATTAACACAAACTATCAGCTTCAGAGGTATTGAATTTATTTTCGCTTTTAGTCATGTTATGTAAAATTATGCTGTTTGGCATGTTTGTTTCTCTATGCCACACTAACTGAAAAAAAACAACAGCAAAGCACATTAAGTGGAGAAAATTACCATACTAGAACTTTATATGTACTGTGTAAGAAATATGAGCAGGTTATTTGCCTCATTATTGTATGCAATGTTCCACTTGTCCCGTCCCCCCTTAAATGACTACACTACACACAAAAAGACATTTGACAACCTTTATTAAACTGTATTATACAATGAACTATGTACACAAAAACCAACACTAATTAACTTCTTCAGCAACGATGATCTCTGGGCAGTGTCACCACTCACCGTGGACGAACATTACCTCAAGGCAGCGTACCAACTTACCTTGATACCTGGGCAGCGTACCTACTCACCCACATAAAGAGGCAGCGTACCTACTCACCTCATACCATACCAAAACCATAAACCAATACATTTTCTTTAGAGGGGGAACAGAAGAGGACAATCCTGTCCCTCTTCTCTGCCACCAGCCTGATCCCAGGCTGTTCCCCCTCCTAAACCTTAGCCGCAATCATATCCTCTAAAAAGAGTTTCAGATGCAAATTAAAAAGATCCAGCCACACATCATTAAGGTGCACTCCATCCGTTCGATACCAAGACTCCTCTCCATCCCCAAAATCTCTATGGTCAATAGTATACATCCCCAAAATCCTTAATTGCCTAGCCAACCTTTGATTAACACACCTTCTAACCCTTTCAATCACCTTATGACTATATGCAGCCCTCCAACACAAACGCAGAACCAACTCTGACCACACAGTTTCCATACTCGGGTACAATGTCTGTAATCTCATCAAATCTCGCAGCATAATGTCCACCAATTGTTTTTTAGGAACAATGCCCAAGTCATTACCCCCTAAATGAATGACTAATATACATGGACAACCCACCTTCAGTTTAGCCCTCTCAAATTCATGTAACAACCCATCCCACCTAAGCCCCCTAACACTGTGCCTGGACACTGACCACCCTAAATGTGCTAAACCCAAATTTACCCCATCATCCCTAACTAAAGCACACTTCTCTGCCCAGTGGATGAATGAATGCCCCAAGATGATAATGTGCTTCCCTAAAAGAAAAGAAGAAAAATTAATAATCAGACCACAACTTATCTAATATAAGACAAAAATGCATTTGAAGACCACCTCCCCACTCTTTTAATCAATTCAACAGAACTACCATCTCTAGCTAAATCTGAAGCCCTACCTATCCTAAATGAATGAGCTGCAAACCTCTCTGCCGGAAATCCCATACAACGTAAAACCTTCCTCACCAAAAGTATGAATTTACTACTCGACACCACCTTCCCATCCACTAAACAAAAAAATTAACTGATCCACACTCCCCTTTCACCTCCTCACAAATTATTTTGCCCACATTACTGGACAAATGCAAGGATTCTTGTCAGTTTTAAGCACCACCAAACATCCCCTACCCAATTGATCTGTCTTACTCCTCCTTAATGCAATAGTAACCTCACCCTCCCCTATAATGTCATCCTTCCATCATAACGAGCCTAACAACTCCGAAATACGAAAAGCGCCAAAATATAACCATATACATAATGTACCCCACATAAAATAATCCATAGACCCCTTTTGCAATAAACCTAACCCTTTCAACAAAACTTTCAATATGACCCCCGTAATTGGCCATCTAATATCCTTACATCCCATCACCATTCTACCCCAACCCCTTAACATACGCCCTAATGTCCAAGACTTAGTGAAATCCTGCAACCTCACTACCTTAGTGAAAATGCTAATCACAGCCAAATCCACCTTAACCATCTGCAAAGCCCTGCCTAACCCCCAAACATGAGCTACATATTGCAGTAGTAATTCCTCTGACCATACCCCTTTCTCCTCTGGCAGCTGCAAAATAAACTGATTAAAATCAGAAAGAGCCCTACCATACGCCTTCCTTGTAGAAGGGGCCGAGAAATGCCATACCAACCTCCTGGCTACATCGACCCAAGATTTCATACCTCCTCTGGCAGGATTTCTGGCACCTCCTCTGCCCATGGAACCAACCCTCGAATCCTGAAAAACAGAAATCAGGACAAGCTATCAGCAATCTCATTCCTTACACCAGGCACATGCACTCCTGTAAAAGAAAAATTTATTAGAAGGCTCTGCAAAACCAGTTTACATAATACCAACAATAACAAGCCCGACTTAGCTGTCTTCTTTTGCAATACCCTCACTACAGCCATATTGTCTGAGTGAAAAACTACTTGTTTGCCCCTCAATTGCTCCTTCCACACCACCAAAGCTGCCCATATAGGCATCAATTCCAGAAAGGCAACATCCCGCTTCCATACCTCCTCCCAATCCCAAGGTCATTCAGCCGCAAACCACCAACCCCTAAAATAGGCCCCCATGCCAGCACCCCCAGCTGTGTCCATAAACAACTGATGTTCCTCCTGCCCCACCCAGTCTGGCTGCCAAAAAGATATCCCATTAAATTGTTGCAAAAACCCATTCCACAACCCCAAGTCCTCCCGCACCAGTTGGGTTACCCTAACCCAATGGTGTTTGCTCTTACCCCCTTTCAACAAGTACGCCAGTGACCTACAAAAAGCTCACCCTGGGTGTACCACTCGACAGGCAAAATTCAAAAGCCCAAGCAACTCCATAACTGAACGAATCTGAATCTTATCCTTACCCAACACCGAACGTTTCACCGACCTAAGCCTCTCTATTTTATTCTCTGGTAAAAAAAATAGCTCCACATCAACTGTTAATCCAAGAAATTCTAATGCCCTTGCTGGACCCTCCATCTTATGCTGAGCCAATGGTACCACTAACTCCTCACACATAATCGTAAACTCCTGCAAACCCTCCTGTGCTCCTACCCTTCCTTCGCCCACCAACAGAAAATCATCTAAATAATGCACTGCCTTTTGAGTCCCCACTTTCTGCTGCCAAATCCAATGCAATACTGTACTGAACTTCTCAAAAGTTGCACATGCCACTGAACAACCCATGGGCATAGCTTTATCAAAGTAGTACTTATCTCCTACCCACATCCCCAATAGTGGCCAATCCTCACTCCTAATAGGCAACAATCAAAAAGCCGACTCAATGTCGACCTTAACCAACCGTGGCTCCCTAAATTCCCTAATCACTTTTACTGCATCATCTAAGGGAGCGTAGTGCACCCTAACCTCCTCTTCTGCAATAAAATCATTTACTGAATTCCCTTCCGGATAAGACAAGTGATGTATCACTCTGAATTTCCCTTCTCGCTTCTTTGGCACCAACCCCAAAGGCGACACCCTGTAAGTACTAAAAGGTGGACTATCAAAGGACCCAGTAACCACCCCGTCCTACCCTCTTTCTCCAATAAAGCCTCCAAGATGTCCTCTTTACCTTGAATAGATCGTAAATTCCTGCAACCCCCCCCCACCCCTTCCCACTGTGGACTTAATAGGAAACATCATTTTGAAAACCCTGTATTATTGCCTCTTTGATGGCCAAGCCAGGAAACCAATGAAGCTTATCCCAGAGAACCTCCACCTTAATAGGGAATGGCACCCCTCCCTCTATTGCCTCTAAAGAACCCGAGTCCAAATCCCCAAGACCCATGAAAATTACCCCTCCCCCAGGTGGGCTGAAAGCCTTGCCCACCAAAACCACCTTCACTATCCATCACATTGGAGTTCCAAGACAAATCTTGCTGACCACAGCTAGTGGCTGAATGACCACCTCCACATCTCGAACAAACATGGGCAAATTTGCACCCCGCCCATGAACAGGAGCCACTATTAAATGACCAACACACACCTGCTGTTTCCGGCCCACTCAACCTTCTGTTAAAGCCCTCATAACTATCTATCATCGTAGCCAACCATAGATCTGGGTGACGCACCTCCCAATGAAGTGACTGGTCCACAGCCTTCCATTTGGGGAAATGGTGATCATACCAGAGCCACACATTACCCGGCCTTAACCACTGTGCCTCATGAATGGTAAGGAAATAGCCTAGCAGCGGCAGAGCCAAGGACCCAACCTTCTCCAGCTGCACTGCCATAAAATAAATAAAGCCAACCACCCAATTATCCCACATCCCAGAGTGAAGCTTACCTACCCTCTGCCTTCCCAATGCTGCTAGGGCCACTAACAAGTCCTTACTGTTAGAGGACTCTGCTTCCACTAGCCTCTGGACCCCTTCCACATCGATCAGCTCAAACAAATCCACATACTCCCCTTTCCAAATTTTTTCCTTAACCGGACCTGAAATGTGCAGAGTCAGAATAACTGATCCTGTCCCCTGCCCCAAAGACTGGATAGCCAACCAATCCTCAGGCTGCAGCCCAAAATCAGAGCCTACCTCCGAGCCCAAGCCCAAATTGCCCCTGGAACCCCCCACCCTCATGTTGCATCTCTAACCGGGTACCTGGCACCCTGTGCTAGCTGCGTCTATGCCTTCTCTATTCCTTGCACACTGCCCCCGAGATCCCCAACTGCCAAGTTGTCATCCCTCCCCACCCCACAGTCCTCAACCCCTAGCTCCCCCAACAATGCTGCTGTAATAAAACCATTACCTGTACCTTCCTCTTGCGATGTGCTGGGAACTGGTGTCTCCACTGCTATCACCTGCTGCGATGCCTGCTGCTTTTTCCCCCCAGCTGGGGTTCTCACCACCGTGCGTTGCCTCTTTCGACCTGGGGTCTACTTAGGTTCCTGTACCACCTCCGATGTTGTTGCCTCCTGGAACAGCTCCTCCACCTGGGCCACAATTGCTTGCCACCTCTGCCTCAGCTCTGGTAATTTGGCCATCTGTAAAAGAGAAACAAAATATTAGCACTAATCTATAAGCCTGTCTGCCCTACTCCCCCCCCCAACCCCTGGTATTGCCTTGCACCACACCTTAACTTATCCCTGCCTGCTCACCGTCACCTTTCACCCATGCTGTCAGCCACACCTCCTACAATTAGTACCCCATCCTCCCCTAGCATATCCCCTATCAATATCCCTCCCCCTATGTATCTATGAGGGAAAAAAAAAATAATTAATTAATTACTTAATTAAGTCCCTCTAACTATCCCCCTATCAATCGGCCACCCAATCCCCTCATCACTCACACAAACAAGGTTAAACACACTTATCTTCCCTCCCAGCATGATCCTCTATCTAAGTAACGGTTATTCCACGCAGTGCACATGCGCAAACTGGCGCTAGGACCTAACGGCCATAAGACAGTCAACAGCAACCCACTACACCACCAGGGAGGATGGAGAATCCATATCACCACCACTGAAACCTGGGACAGAGGGACACCCGACCGGCCACGACGCCATCCTGAAGGACAAGAAGACTGACCGACACCCACGAACCCACCAGGGAGCACGGACCACCAACTGCCACTATACCACTGCCGAAGAAGACGACGGACCCCCGAACTCAAGCCGCAAACACCAGGGAAGCGACACGGACACATCGGACCACGAACTCACCAGGAATAAAATACTCCAAAACTGAGGGACACCCAGACGACTGTGACGCCATCCTGAAGGGGAACCAAAGAGGCAAACGGACACCCATGAACCTCCCAGGGAGCGCGAACTGCAAACACCACCACTACCACCAATGAAATGGAGCCAGGAGCACGCTGGACCCATGAACCCACCAGGGATAAGATAGTCTGCCACCGGGGACACCTGGACGACCACAACGCCGTCCTGAACAGGAACCAGAAAGCAAACGGACACCCACAAACCCCCCAGGGAGCACAAACCACAAACACTGCCACTACCACCAATGAAATGGAGCCAGGAACACACTGGACACCTGAGGAGCTGATCCACCACTATACCCCAATGCTACCACCAACCATGAACACTGGGAGAACATCTACCCCAGGAACGAACACAACTGGCCCATGAACCCACCAGGGAGCATGAGGGGATGATGGACCCCCCTTTGCCTACCACGACCACCGGGAAAACGTCTTACTGTTTTTTTTTTTTTGTTTTGTTTTTTTTTTGTTTTTTTTATTAACTGTACCCCGACCACATGGCACCGATGGCCTGCTACCTGATGGAGCTAAAGACAGGCCCAGCCTCCCCCCACGGATGTCATTCGACCGCATGGCCCCACCAAAATAAGGTCCGACGAATCCCCAGGAGACCGGCAGATGACAGCGAGCAAGGAAATCGTCAACCACCCAGGTAAGCCTAGCACTATTCCCATCCACTTTATTAGTTACAATATTCTATCTTTTTTTGTCCACCCCCCCAACCATTCACCCCACACACACACACACACACACACACACACACACACACACACACACACACACACACACACACACACACACACACACACACACACACACACACACACACACACACACACACACACACACACACACACACACACACACTCACAGTACTCTATCACCCTTTCCTATCAGTAAGTTCAAACTATATTCCCAGATTCCAGCCTACCCTTAACCTAATCCCTAGAAAACACCAAAGGGGGGACTGACCCAGACCACCTAACCCCTTCTCGCCCCACCATCCAAGGCCTACCTTCATCCACGATACCTACAGGTCGTCTGGACGTAAGTTAGTTACGCACTATCCTAACCAACTGCAATCCTTACCTTCCTTTCTACCACTATACCCTCCCCACACCCCTTTACTCCCTTACTCGAGGGACCGGGACAACTTAGTTTGTCCCAAACTGCATTTGTCATGTCATGTGTAGCTCTAAACAACTTACTCAACTAAAAAGGCTCCAGCCTTTTATAATTAAAACAATCCAAGGTTTTAAAAAATGCTCTTGTTCATGTAGACTGAAAAACATTCCTGGAATTCAGAAAGGCTTACCATACTACAGAAACCTTTACTCTGAAGTTTTCAGAAGTGTGGGAAGCCCAAGCAATTTAAAGACAGTTCTCTCCTATAGCTTTACATGGGCATCAGCCATATTGCAGGCAGTAGTTTCAATGGCAAAGCTAAATGCAGGCACATAATTAATGCTATACAGTCATGTACTCTCCTCAGGAAATAGTGTAGGCACTTGCCAGTATTGCAAATCAGAAAATCACTTTTCTCACAAGGGCAAAATGTGTATGCTTTCTTTTTATAGAATACATCCATTCAAACCTATGGATGGATCACAGCTCATAGAACAACTACAGTCAGGTTCCACAGAGAAGTTGATGTGTGTGTGTGTGTGTGTGTGTGTGTGTGTGTGTGTGTGTGTGTGTGTGTGTGTGTGTGTGTGTGTGTGTGTGTGTGTGTATGTGTGTAGGGCCATGCACACATATATGAGATTGATTGGTTCCATAAGTGTGAATGTGCCTATAGGAGCTTGTTTGATACTACCTGAATGTGTATGGGTGAGTGTGTCTGTGCATGTGTGTGTGTACATATGCATGCATTGTTATCTACGTGTGTGTGTGTGTGTGTGTGTGTGTGTGTGTGTGTGTGTGTGTGTGTGTGTGTGTGTGTGTGTGTGTGATTGTGTGTTTGAGTAGTGGATGGTGCCTGTACAACCATGATGCATGGCTGGTATGCTCTGACAGCACAGTGTTCAATTCAGAGACGCGTTATTTATCCTCTAATATGGTGATTCTCTGTGCAGCTTTACCTTATCTCTGAAATGGAGATTATTGTCATTGTGTTAACTGGCATCCTCAAATTAAGAATTTAGCACTAGAGGAGATAATCTTTCTGAATCCTAGGTTAAGTCCTTATTTTCACTGTCCTACAGACTATTATGAGATAATCTGTGCTTTGCCTTCTGAGCTATGTCAGACCCTGGTCTCCGAGAACTCATTTTCCAAAAAGGAAAGACTCTTCTGTTAATACCCATTCCAAAGACCTAGTTCTACAAAATATCAGCAAGTCCTCTTTCAGTGATATGTTCAACACACAGCATGTTTCTCACATGTGGAACAATATTCCCCATACATATCAAATATAGTAAACCCCTAGTAACGTTCAAACTTCAATTGGATACATGGGTGGATGTCTCTCAAATCTCTGACAATTTCTGGTACCCTTGAAAAGTGTAAACAGGAGCTTGAGAGATGAACAATTTACAGGCTGTCTGTGTTCATTAGAGACATAGGTGCCAAACCAGGGATGAATTTCCTGTTCCCTATCCAATTGTCCAAGCTACACCTGAATTGGGTTAGGGAGCAACTCTGCTTCACATGGATGTGGAGCCTATTCCAGAGATGGGGTAGTCTCTGGGATACTTACCTGTCTCTCCAACAGGTCCTATTTATATCAAAACAAAGTTTAAGTCTTTAGAATTGGTAACTCTGGTGCCATTTGATTTGCGGGTATGCAGAAGTTCCATCAGGGTGTAGTCTGACAATGTCCTGTATGCTAGGCATAAATCTCCCCTCAGCAGCCTGTAGGAGACAGGATACAGGGATATGACTTTGAGGCAGTCTGCACAGGACATGCTACTTACTCCCTGTATTCTTTTAGTGAGGAATCTCTGTGGATGTTCCACTTGTTGGATGTGCCTGGTTACATACCAAAGGTGCATTGTAGTCAATCAATTATAGGTATGCTGAATGCTGAATGCAGTGGAACAATGACCTCCTTGGACCTAGATGCCATACCTTTACTTATAAGTTGCACAACAGAGAATAATTTCCTCACTGCTGAAGGTACGTGATGGTCAAAGTGTAGACTATTGTCTATGTGTTTCCCCAGGCCCCTGACTCCTGGGTCATCTCTTAGGGGTGTGTTGTCAATATAATAGTTACCAGGGGTGGATGTCTTCCTGAAGAATACTATTATGCATTGTTTGCATTTAGTTTTAGTCCATGGCTCTGAAACAGGTTATTTGTCTGTGGCAGACCTTCCTGGAGAAGATTTGTGCCAGTAGGGCATTCTATAACTGTTCCTAGTTTGCAATCACCTGTAAATTAAGTCAGCTAGAGACACTGGACATTGGCCTTGACAACAGAGAAATAAATGGCAAAAAGGAACTGTCCCAGGTCCAAGGCTTCACTGGCTAAAAAACTTTAAACTGTGACACAGTAAGCTCTAATTTAATCCAAGGGAAAATCTACCGTATGTCACCAACTAGTTAACTAATACTTAGAACATGATCACTGGAAGGTCAGTAGCACCTTGCGCAGGTAGAGTGTAAGAAGATGGAAAACTTGAATATTTTATTTCTGTCACCTTCTCCTTCTACTTTATGCACTCTTGGAGATGGTATGTCTAGGTGTGTGTGTGTGTGTGTGTGTGTGTGTGTGTGTGTGTGTGTGTGTGTGTGTGTGTGTGTGTGTGTGTGTGTGTTTATGTGTATAAATGGAAGCATAACAATTTGTCAAGCTACAGCAATGTTGGCTCATAAATCATTGGCCTCAAATAGTCAAACTACAAAACATTGATCCAGAAAGGATAAAAAACTAAACCATGTTTTTCAGGGGAGACAAGCCTATCTGCACCTCCAACCACCCTGCTAATTTTATATATATATATATATATATATATATATATATATATATATATATATATATATATATATATATATCAGCTCAGAGATCACACTACAGTGAGGAAAGGGCAAGTTCCCTGATCCCCACTATATAATTTTCTCAGTGTGACAAAGCTGATAAGGTTCAACAAGCTGATTTTTGATCAGATGTACCATCTTCCTCACTCATCAATGAAAGGCACCTTTGACAGAAAGGCATGCAACCACACATAGCTATATATTTATAGATAGATAAATAAACAAAATGCTCCCTGCAAACACATTTTTGGAGTAATTAAAGGAGATGCAGTTATTCATAGAAAATCATAATCCAAACTAATGACATTTCATCTGTATCGCCCAAATTAACTCTACCTCCTACCATAATCTTCAGCACTACTAGCAGACCTTCATCAAGTCTTCATTTATGGCATTTTTGCCTAAGCCTACAATGGCTGGCATAACTTTTGGCTTACTATAAACCTATGAATGCATGAACTTATGAAACTCTGTATCAAGATATATTAATCATGTTTTGTGTCTCTTTGTAATAACAACAAAAATATTTTAGGCTGGGGATAGAGGTCAACATATTACGCCTCATTCATACTGGCAAACATCACACCCACTCTTGTCAGGGACCTCAGTGTTTATCTCCTTAGGGATGATCTGGTCATCTGGTCTGATCATAATAAACACTATTAAGAATGCATTCTGGGGTTTTATGTTTATAATTGAGTGTTCTATTAATGTGGTTCAGTACTGTACTTGATAACCAAACCTGGTTACAGACAATAGCAGAGTATTTTTTCTTTTGAAACTGCCTACATGCCTAATGTAAATGCACATGTAATAACTTGTAATGAAACAAAAAGTGACCCTTTTGCACTTATCTCTCACACATATCCATCTTTCAAGTTTGTCAAAAATCTTGAATTTAACCAAAATGCGTAATGTTACTAGTCTTTGTACATCTTACCAGCCTGAATAAATTTTGTAAAGAAATGAAGTAATAGTACAGGCAAACGTATAATACATATAAAGTAGCAATGACACCTTATTCAACGGACCGTAAAATGAATAACTGTATTGACTTGTGTCATTGGTGTCCTTCTTCATTCATGTATATCTATATATTTGTATCTATCTCTACCTCTATATCTATATATATATCTATATCTATATATAACTTTTCACATACATACATACATACACATATATTTATGAGAGGTAAATAGTTGCTAATTAAGGTTACAATAAAAGAAAAAAGAGAGAGAGAAGAAAGAACAAAAATAGAATTATGCTTGTAGGATTGCTAGCAATATAAACTCAATCCCCAGGATTTACTAATCTTCCATGTAAGACTAGATTAGTCTTACACGGAAACGCCAGTCTAAGAGTATGATGGCAGCATGCCATGCATATTAATGAGGGCACGCTGACTCAACTCTAAAGCTTACACGGAGCATGGATGAGTGTAGGGGCATGTCGGACTGCCGAGCAGTCCAAAAATCCACACCCCTGCAATGAAGAAACGCTGCAATTTCAAGTTACATGAGCGAGTCCGCTCACATGTGCACTATGTAATACTACACTCCTCCATATGTTAAACAACTGACAAAATTAAAATTAGAAAGAGTTTTTTTATTTTTTTTTTTATTTCATCCAATATAGCTGCCCGTATTTGCGCGTGTTTGCGTGGGTTTGCCCATTGCTTAGCTACAGTTAGCAGCTTAGACGCCAGAAGAGGATAATAAGAAAAATATATGCAAATTAAGGAAAATAGTGATAGCATAGTGGTTAGAGCCTTCGCACAAAGAGGAGACATTGCTAGTTCAAGTCCCACTACTGTACGTTCCATTTTCTGTTGGAAATCTGTATACAAAAATATTTCCTGATTTTTTTATGTATAAGTTTTGTAAAAAGCACAGAAAAGTTAAATGTAGTAGTGAACGAATTATATATATATGAAGGTGAAATGGTTATGCATTCTGAGGCATGAGTACCCTATTTTAAGCAATATAAAGTACTGCTAAGCACATTTTACCAGTATTGAGCATATTTAAATCCAATTGCTCATAGCTGCGCACCGCGTTAACCAGCGCAATGTCTTTGCATGTAGCTGCGCACCGCACTAACCAGCGCAACTACAATGTATTTGCGTGTAGCTGCACACCGTGCTAACCAGTGCAATGTCAGGCAATGTCGAGCAATGTCGAGAACGTCAAGCAATGTTGAGCAACATTGGACAAAGTCAGGTAAAGTTGAGCAAAGTCAGTTAAACATGGCCACACCTTTACTGTACCTTAACCATGTGCCAGATTAACCTGTACATGCTGGGCATGAACCAACAGTTGAGGGCTGTAAATATGCATAAAAGCTACTGGCACTCCCTGCATCCACGTAATATGGGCCTACTCTTCCTAGTAGGAAAATAAAAAGCAGTGACAGGGCTCAAACTCAGGATACTGTGCACTATAGTCACAGTACTTAACCACTAAGCCATGACAGCATTTCATAAACATGAACTTTCAACAGACACATATCTATCAAAGGAATTTTAAACATTGCCAACATCAGCTAGGCAGGCATGCCTACAGCTGAGTTTTTCCAAAAGTGGCCAATCACAAATAAGTGTGGGAAATGAGGCATACTTAAGCTCCACAGGTGTGAATGCTTGCTATAACTGGTTGTAGCTTCCTTCTGCAGTCAGCATGGCTGGTGTTGGAGAAGGCACTCGATTTAGAGCACAACGCTGGAGCATTGAGGAGTCCAAAGTAATGGTTTGGCTCCTTGTCCACAATCATGAGGAAAGACTCCTGTAGGGCCAGTACCAAGGTACCCAATATAAAACGGAGGCCTGGAGCAGTCTTGCCCATGATCTCACCAGTGCCAGTGGTGTTCCTCGGACAGGTGAGCAGGTCGGGCACCATTATTCTGACCTGAAGCAATGTAGGGAGGATCAACTGGACCAGTGGATCCAGGAATCCTGTGTGATGACTAATGCCCCAGTACTGAGTAAGTAGCCATTGTATTAAGTAGTTAAGAATTGCTATGCTTGTCTATACTATGGATAGGTATGTCTCAATATCACTGCATTTACTTCATAGCTGCAGGTGTCCGGGCTATGAACCAGCAAGCCCATGAAGATAGGCTGCAAAGGCTGTGTCATCAGGCAGGTTAGTAATTATTCTGCATGTACTGTTATATAAAATAAATGAGAGAGCCTTCAAAAAGTGTTTTAACCCGATAAGTAAAGGTGTAATAATCCTTTAATAAATGTATAATTCCTGGAGTACGTCTGTGTCATTTTCTTTGATATGTTGTACAAATAGTAGTGTTGTATTAAGCAGTGTCAACTCACACTTGAGTAAGCCCATATAACGTGGATGAAGGGAGTGCCAGTAGCTTTTATGCATATTTACAGCCCTCAACTGTTGGTTCATGCCCAGCATGTACAGGTTAATCTGGCACATGAGTAGCTTGGTATTGTGTTCCCCAGAAATGTCAGTGTGCTGCCAGAAATGTAGGGAGCTGTTAACATATAACTGTTACTTTCACCTGAACATATCTAGATAATTATATGAAAGTAGAGCTGTCAGTGTACCATCTTAGCAGTAGTGTGTGTGAGCAACTCTCAAAATATGTTGCAGTAATATCTGCATCTTGGACAGTTTGTATGTAAGATACAGCTCATGTATATAATGATCTAGCAAAATCCAATTGCACAATATAAGGACATTGGGTAGTGTAATAATACATGTAAGGGACATATAAATGCAGTTAATTGGAATGTAGTGAAAACTAGAAGGATATATAAGTTGCTAATTGAGCTATCTTTTTCCACCCTACTGTATGTGCATAAAAAAATGCAATTCTACACCTCAATCGGTATGTCTAATCTCAAAACATTTGTTGGGACATATGTCCTATTGGTTTATAAATATTTGCATTTATTTCTATGCATGTGCCCTGTTAAAATACCATGATATTGGTGGCCTGTTGCCATCAATTTAACCTGTATGCTGTTGTAATGTCCACTAATGTTCCATATATGCATGTGTTATGCTTGCTTTTCAACAGTTGAAATTCTGGTGTGTTGGTTTAATGGGAATATGTCTGCATGCTGTTATAACTAATTGGGAATGCCGTTGACTGTTACTAACCCATATCTTTATTAAACTCTCCAAAATATAGTTCGTATGGGAAGGCCGGTCCCAGCGGACCCACCTGTCCCACCTCAGCTGGCCATATCACCTGGCACCAGCAGATCTGTTGCCCAGCCTGGGACCTCCTCCTCCATTGGCCCTGTGCCACCTTTGGGTGGAAGCGCTGCAGGGGATGGGACTCGCCCCCCCCCCCGTGCAAGCACAGGTGGAGGAGGGCCACCTATCACCCTTTGAACGGTCCGGGCTGTGGTGTGTAGAGAGATTTAACGTTCTGTTGCAGAACCTCTATGCCAGCTTGAGGCCCGAGTGGTGCAACTCCCGGGTCAGCCTGCGCCTCCTACACAGACCCCAGCACAGCCACCCTCTGGGCCATGAAGGTGCAGCGGTGACTGCCCATGGGTGGGGACCTCAGTCCCATTGTTTCCATCAAGGGGCTCATGGGCTTGCAATTTCCAAACATCCCTCCCCGTCAAAGGTGTTCACCCACCACATGTGTCATATACTGCCCCTGTAAGTGTCTTGTTTGTCTTGTCTGTTTACCTTCCCAAACTACCTTCCCAAATATACCTACTTCCCCTACCCCACATTTTACTCTCACCTGAAAAAAAAAGGCAATCTGCTCCCCAAAAAAAAATTACGCCCTATACATAGCTGCCCATTTTGCACACATGTCCACCAGACACATGAAATGTTATTTAATTGGCATTACAACATACTTTGTTGTCCTCACCCCTCTCTCAGGGGTTGAAGGGTTCATATCTACCTCCAAATTTATTGCATATGCACAGCTGTTGCTGTTGAAGAAATGGGCAGCTATGGACCTTCCCTACACCCATCCTGCACATCCAGAGCTATTTTCCACACTGTCTTTTCCTATTTGTGCCCCTTTTTCACCACTTTCCTATCTCCCCATTTTTCTTTTCTTTCAAAGAAATGAGCACGCAGGTTAGTGGGAGTAAGCACTATTATAGCAATAATCCACGTCTGGGTGTGGGTAATGCGGGATTTACCCACGGTTGGTGTGGTTTGGTCCCGAGGGCGAAGCCCGAGGGACCAAACAAAGACAACTGTGGGTAAATCCCGCATTACCCACACCCAGAAGTGGGTTATTGCTATTATACTATGACATTATTTAAGAAAAGAAATAATTACTTTTCTTAAATAATGGCATTGTATAATGCCTCTTTGCTGCCCTTCTGCAGCTGTCTGGTATCCACAGCAGTTCTGATGTACTGCGCATGCCTACGCAGTACATCAGAGCTGTGGCCAAAAGCAATGGAGAAAGCAAGATCTCCGTTGCTTTTTTACTGTTTCGCTATGTTAAATGTGTGAAAAGCAACGGAGATCTTGCTTTCTCCGTTGCTTTTTTTTTAAACCTGTCTTGCTATGTTAAAAGGGTTTAACATAGCAAGACAGCTTTAAAATAAGCAACGGAGATGTTCGTTGCTTATTTTAAAGCTGCCTCGCTATGTTAAACCCATTTAACATAGCGAAACAGTAAAAAGCAACGGAGATCTTGCTTTCTCCATTGATTTTTTTTTAAACCTGTCTCGCTATGTTAAATGGGTTTAACATAGCGAGACAGCTTTAAAATAAGCAACGGAGATCTCTGTTGCTTATTTTAAAGCTGTCTTGCTATGTTAAACCCTTTTAACATAGCAAGACAGGTTTAAAAAAAAGCAACGGAGAAAGCAAGATCTCCGTTGCTTTTCACACACTGTGTCGTTATGTTAAAGGAGTTTAACATAGCGAGACAGCTTCAAAAAAAGCAACAGAGATCTCCGTTGCTTTTTTTAAACCTGTGTCACTATGTTAAACTCTTTTAACATAGCAAGACAGTGTTTTAAAAGAGACTTATACTAATGGGAAAATTCCGGGCAACTGGACCTTTTTCCATTAGTATAAGTCGATTTAAAACGTGCACACTGGCCAATCAGCATGCATGTTTTGGAATATTAATGGGGGGTCATGGTATAATAAGCAGTAGTTAGCGGGTTTGCGAGAGTTTGTGCTTGTTTGCACTTGGCTAAGCAATGTGCAGCAATGCGCAAACCCAAGCAAACCCGCTTACAACTGCTTAAAAGTGCCTTAGTTACTCTGTATGTGAGGGCCCTTGTTCTGCTCAGGATCAAAATAAAACACCTCTTTAAGTCTCGAACCCCGGACCTTGCACACACTACACAACATGAAGTACCACTAAGCCACAGTAGATATACATCAAGTTGGTGCTTAAATAAATATATCATGCATCAGAATGAGGGAATGTAAAGGAAAAATAGGAATACCATACCACACAACTTGTTCTGTGGATGTTGACCAACAGTTGTTGTGGGATTACATTACATGACTGTGATAAGAGAAACAGCCATTCTAGCAGGAAATAATGTTACACCATTACTTTACAACTCCACACAGTATCACAGCAGGACAAACACTGACATATCTGTTTAGGGCAGAGGCCATACCTCCCAAATGTCCATAATTTTCAGGGATGTCTCTGATTTTGAAACAAATTTTAGCTCGGTCCCTCGGAATCCCTCCTAAAACTACTGACTTTGGTCAGAAAGGTGGTGAATTACACTTAATGAATAATGACAATAATTAAGAGTTATACACTTCTTTTACTTCAGAAAAGGTGTATTAATTCATATGCTCTGATTCTTTCAATGTTTCAACTTAATGGCACTAATATTTTAAAGGTGTCCCTGATTGTCCCTGACTTTTTCTTGACTTTTCCCTGAGTCTGATCAAATATGTACCTGAGTGGTTGAGAGGTCTGGCAGAGGCAGAAACACAGAGGCATATCAGCCTTTCTGCTGTTACACACTGTGCAAATAGCTTTGGAAGGAGTTTCGGAAGCATACCCTTATCAAAATGCAAAAGTGAGGAACCAACCACGAGGAATGCGCATGAAGTTGTTCCGTATGAACCACTTGTATTCCAAATGAAGAGGTAGTCAACAATCTGATGTATAATCCAAAACACGTTCTTTATTAAAATACAGAAATGAGCGCTTTCGCGTGGTGAGTCCACGCTTCATCAGATATCAATTAAAAATGCTTATACACTGGTATATATCCGCTAAAACGCGGGAAATTAATTAAGTTGTTTAATGCACAAAACCTGTGTTCCAGTGTTAAACGCTCCCTACATGAGCTCATTAGATAGCAAGTATTTCAACACTAAAGCAGGCAATACCTTACAAGTACGTATCAAATCTATATAAACAATCACATAGCATTAAGCATAGCATTGAACACAAGATTATAAATGTATGCCTGATCATGTATTTATATCGCAATATTAAATACAGAATGCCTATAGTCTGATGTTGTGCATACTGTGAAACTTTCATAGGATCAGCGTTTCCCTGGTCTATAGATGACGAAGTCTCACCAATGTTTACTGGATGTAATCAACAAAGCACAAGATATTAATAGCATAAAGCAACAAACAAACAAGCCTGTACATCCTTTAATCAATGTAATGGTAGAGCCAAAGTCCGAGGTGAATATCTGTCAAATCTCGGATGTAGCTCTCAAAATAAACATTGCTCGTATACGTAATGTCACGTGCATATCTCTCGCTAAGCAACATCAAGACAAAAGCAATATTGATGATGCAAAGCTTCCTAATGTGGCATCTTCTTAAAGTTATTTCGCTCCTTGCTAGCAATTGATATTAATAAATGATACTATAATATATACATTGACTGGATAAAAAGCGGAACGTTTGAGGCAGAGTGTTAATACAGACAATTATTTATTTCATATAGAAAATAGCCTGATCTTGAATTTTAGTACTGAGTATGTCTTGTAAACAGATATTAACAAATAAATTTGGAGACTTAAAAAAGCTGATCCGCTAGTATAGCGGAAGCTTAGACCAAAATAACAACTAATAGCTCGTTGTGCATAAGTCTTCAAAACAATGACATGGGTTGAATGAACTTATTGTATGCTTGTTTTGCCCCAACCTAGAAAAATGTATTCACTGTGTAGAGTAAAAGCCGAAGGCTGTATATATCACTACTAAGGAATATATATGTGCAAATGTGTTAACAACTTATATCTAAATATGTGCCCATATTGACGAACAATTGAGGCACTGAAAAAATCTATGTAACAATGTATAAACACTATGCATAAAAATATACAATTAGGTATGTTCTTATATTATCTGACTATCATGAAAACAAAAAATAAAAAAATAGGCAGATAAAGAGAGATACAAAAAACATATATATTATGCAAAAATACTAAATATGGATTGGGGAATGTATTTCCCCTACCTAGATAATGAAACTGGCTTAATAGATATAAAATTATTGATCCCTGGTGCTAAATGCGCTCCTAATTTTAAAATCCAGTTTAGCTCATTGATGGCCAAATTATTCTCCTTATTGCCATCCCTACCATTGTCAGTAATCACTTGTAGCACCCTGAAGCTAAAGGAATGTGATGGAATATCCATGACATGTTTTGCTAAAGCATTCGTCTCTACCTTCTTCCTGATGTCATACAAATGGTTATATATGCGCTCCTGAAGCTTCCTTTTGGTTAGTCCTATATAGAATGCCTGGCATTTATCACATGTGGCAAGATATATTAAGTTGCAGGTATTGCAATTGGCATAAAAGTGTGGAACAAAAACATAGTCCATAGTTGGATGCTTAAATGGTTGTTCTTTTGTTATGTAATTGCACCTACTGCAACTATGGCATGGGAATGTACCTTGTCTATATGAGACAGGATTATGTGGGGTCATTCTTTCTTTAGCTGGTGTAGTATGTATATCTCCACATAGGATCCTTTTTAAACTTTTACTGTTCCTATATAGAAAAGATGGATACCTCCCTACGACATCCCTTGTGTGGGTATCTATAGTTAATAAGTGCCAATTGTCATGAATGACTTGTTGTATTCTTTTTATATCACTGGTATAGGTGATGGTATACCTGATATAACTATTGGTCAGAGGTTTTGTTCTACTATAATATCGTGGAACTTGACTGTATAGTTCTGTATAAGTTGACTCTATAGATGTTTTCTGCCCTAATGTTTCATGTTTGATCTTCCTGACCATCATGGGGTCATAACCTCTATCAATGAACAGTCTCTCTAACGACAAAGCTTCTTTAACAAGATCTTCATCTTTACTGCAAAGTTTCAGTATCCTGAGGAACTGGCTTTTTACTATGCCTTGAAATACATGTCTGGGATGCATGCTGTCAAATGTCAGCAACGCATTGCGCCAAGTCGGTTTCCTATATAGAGAGGAAATGATGCCACCTCCAGGCGTAAAGCTGAGTGTGACATCAAGAAAGTTGATATGAGTGAAGGAAATTTCCTTAGTGAATGTTAAAAAGCTGCTGGTAGTTTCCAAATAATCCAGAAAAGATTCAAACAATTCAATGGTGCCTTCCCATACAATTATGATATCGTCTACAAAACGTCTGTAGAGTTTAACATGCTTGAATCTTTCATGAATGAAAAGGAATGACTTTTCCCACCACAAAACTACCAAATTGGCGTAGGTATTTGCGCAGGGGGTGCCCATGGCTACCCCCCACTTCTGCAAATAGTACCTATCGCCAAACATGAACACATTGTTGAACAGAATAAGTTCTAGCAATTGGCACACCAAGGTGATTCTATCATTACTAAATGTGGTTTCTTTGCTCAAGAGTTGTCTAATATATTCCATGCCTTCTGCATTGGGTATTGATGTAAATAAATTTCTGACATCTAAGGTAATAAATATATTCTGTTTACTATTATCTAGTTCAACATCCTTGATATTTTCTAGGAGGTCATAAGTGTCTTTCAATATGGTGGAAAATTGATTTACTACTGGTCTTAACAAATCCTCCACAAACTTAGAAATATGTGCTGTTACCCAATTGTCACCAAATACAATTGGCCTATAGGGAACTGGAACCACCTCTTTGTGGACTTTGGGTATGCCTTTAATGGTGGGTATGGTGGGATGCTCTATATATAGAAAGTTATAGATCTCCTGACTGACTTGGCGACATGTGACCAGATCATATAGGGCATCCTTAACCATATTCACTATATGTAACACTTCTTTGTGCGTTATTAGCATACCCTTATGTAGGAATACAACACTGAAATACAAATGGATGTAGCCATATACTGGTAGCAACCAACTGTAACAATGCCATTGCTCTATTGCTGAAAAGACCTGTGTGGTGCACAGACAAAAAATAACAGGCTATTATCTGGCTATCATGTGGATAGGTCCACATTTGGGAGTTATGCAGACAGACTACTTGCCTTGATAAACTAACATTTACACAGCAACCCTGTAAGTCCAGCAAGATAAAATCCACACAATAATACTTACGGTCTCTGTACTTCTGCACCCTACCCAAATGTAGACTATACATGTGTGTGCAGGGTCTACCAAGGATGTAGGTGAGCATACTCACAGTACTGAAATGTGACCAGTTTTTCTGAGAAGCTTGTGCTAATGTCAACACTAAAAAAGCACAAACTGTTTAGAACTGAGTAAATGAATATTCACAGTATAGCAGTTCGGAAACAATTATTGTGCCAAAGGAATACATCTCAATAACTAGCTTTGTATGGCAGTTAATTGTAACAGTTGAAAAGAAAGTACATATTTCCATGCATCTTGGGGTAGCATTTTGAGGGTGAGTACATTTCTACACTGACAAGTGGGTACTGGAACCAGCAACATTAGGTCTGAGTACAAAATGTAAATCTCTGGCTACACCCCTGACTTCTGATATAAGAACTATGCCAACTTTCTGTCTTAAACAATGATGTCCACAGCAAACAATGATGATCTCCAACTTGGAAAGCTGAAAGGCCACACCTACACGAATCAGCAACTTATAGTACTGGGTTGCTATGACAGTGATTACTGCAATTACTACACAGCAGGCTGCATGCAATTAGCAAATGTTGGCCACTAATTGGTGCAGAGGCCATCACATGCTCATGTACAAATTCCTACAAAAGCAGGCTGCAATCTCTGCCAACAAACTCAATCACTCTATTGCAGAGACTGACAGAGAGAGAGACAGAGAGAGAGAAAGAGAGACAGAGAAAAGGAAAAAGAAATATTACCAAATCATACATAGGAAAGGTATGTGACACATATGTATTTACTGACATGTAGTAGATGTTATTGAAGAATATTCTACATAATGTGAACCATTCATATGTGGCAGCAGTACTTCTTTATGCACAGATGTTCTGCTTAACTACTGCTATGAACAATACTGTGTGTACCTGTGGGCAGTGGGACATACCTGTGAAATGTGTAGCTCAGCATTAAATGTCAAAGATCTGATCCATGTTATCTGTGTTCTGTACAGTAGTGTGGCCAATGGCTGTTGGGGGGGATTAGCTCTGGCATTATATAAACATGGGTGTGACAGAACAACACATGGATGACAGTCATATTAAAGTGTAGCTTAGCAATGGCAACTGCTGTAGCAGTCTAGTATGCTTATCTAGCATCTGTTGCCATATATACCCCCCTAATGTTAGTGTGTGTTTACATGTGACACCTATTTGTGTTGCAGCAAGGCCCAACAGTTCAGCTGTGAGGTCCAGGGACTTACAACAGTGTGGACCTTGTGTGTGTATACCACACACATACAGAGAAATATATATGTGTCATATATATTCACATCTGCATAGAGCAGGGGACATATTGCAACTGTTTGTGAAGGGGGGAGATATATATGTTGGTGAAGGTTAGTATGCACATATTTGTATGTAGGTTTTAGTGTGTGACAAACAAGACAGCATACAGTGCTGGTATATGGCATGTGGTGGTTAAACACTGTGGGTGGTTTGTTCAGTTTGCAATGTTGAAGCCAGTAAGGCCTGCTAAAGCTACCTGGGCTGTGAACACCTTCAATGCATTTATCCCAACACTGTGCGATTTTATTACATTACTGTACACCTTACATCCTTTGTATAATTGATATTCTCACTATGAAAGGTGAAATGTATATGTGTCTACATATATATGTATATGTAGATCAATGGATGTGTATATGTATATATATATATATATATATATATATATATATATATATATATATATAGTTATATATATATATATATATATATATATATATATATATATATATATATATATATATATATATATATATATACTCATACACACCTACATCTACTTGTTGCAATAGATTCATTGTACTGTTGACTGACTGTCTGACTGTGATGGTCAATATGTTTGTGAATACGTCAAATATATGTATCTTTGGGATAGCTTAGTGGGAAACTGTTTATGTCATGGTATTATGGGTCCTTGCTTTGATCCTAGCAAAAGCTGTGTATTCTGTTGCTAGGCAGAACAAGTGCTATTGCATTCAGTGTGATTAAGTCCCTTGGTTTTAAGTAGGGTTTGTCATTGGAGGCTAAAGCACTACATCGATGATTATTGATTGGTACCAATGTTGAATGCAAATCCTATGTGTACTGTAGTACTACTTGAAGCTCTGGGCCTGTACAGCAAAGTATGGTGTATGTCCACATTGCTTGCATCCACTGTTTTGTGTGGTCCCTGTATTCATCACAGATTACATTTCTCAAGATTAAGGTTGTGTAAGTACTGACACACAGTACTGTATAGTACACACTGAAAGCTTATCTGGGTTGTCATACCTTTGTGTCCTGTAATTATGTCTGCTGTGTGTGTGGGTATGTCTGTAACATGTCCTTTGACATATGTGTGGTAAAACATATAACTGCGTATCTAGCAACATTCATAGACCTATATTCCCAATTGTGCACATATTTTTGCCATGGGTTTGCCATTAACAAGTTGTATGGTATAACAGTAATACATTTACTGGACCTTACACTGACTGTGATGGATGATATATTTCTTTACACATCAGCTTGATGTATATCTGCTGTGGCTAAGTGGTGCGTCATGTTGCATACAGTGGGCCAGGTACTCTTGTATAGTCTTATATAGTGATTTTATTTTGTTGCTGTGTAGAACATGGGTCATTAGATAGAGAGTGAGCAAGGCACTTTCAAGTAGTTGTGGGGTGAGCAGTGATAAGTGGCAGTTACAGTGTTTCACTCTCGGTTAGCTTATAGGTTGCTATATATGGCAGTTCAGTGATATCTGTACTGTATAATGTTAAATGTGCCATATGGCTTGATCAGACATATTTTTGTATTTATGTCTTCCGGGGATTATGGCCCATCGCAGGAGCCCCAGTTACAGTAGTGCTGAAGATGATATAATTACTAACAGTATGATTCAGCACTACTATCTCATGTTCTCACGAACAAGTCAGGACCAGCAGGAGCATACTGCAATGTGGCAAGTTGTTGTCCACAGGGTCAATGAGGTAGGCCTGCATAACCGGACATATGAGTAGGAACGCCACCACTTCAGTGATCTTCTCAGACATGTCCGTCAGTGTGTTGCTGATGTGTGTATACAACAGCTTGCAACAGGAGGTGGTGTTAATATCCATCCCCCCCCTACCAGAGTGGAGGAGCTGCTCATGAGCCTGGTGGCACCTGCCCAACAACAACAGCAGCAGACATAAACCATGATGGAGGCTGGAGCCACCCAGCAAGCACACATGGAGCATGCAGGTAACATGTCATATCTGTAGACTACTGTTATCTGTATTGGTACATCATGCATATGTGAGATGTGGAGTGTGTTGTTCAAACATGTGGAGCCTGTTGTTGTGCAATACTGATCATTTGGAACATAATCTGTAGCCCTGTGAATGTAAACTGTTGTTGTACTGTAAGATTGCAAACACACAGTAGGAATGCACGGTTGTGGCCACTGACAAACTGTCTCATCTATATGTAGGTCCTTCTGGGGTGACATCAAGGCAGCGGACAGATGCTGGTGAGTGTGTTCTACATTTATTATTGTAAATAAAAAGTGCATGTCATAGTTAAGGTGTGGGCCATGTACACATGTAACACACCTACCCATAATGCATGCTGTGCATGTTTGGTGTTAGAGCACGCACATCTCACTAATGTGATTAGCTGCCTCAAACACATGCAATACCCAGACCATCTCAAACAAATGTGGCTAGACTGTAGTGACCATTGGATAGGCACAGTTGATACTCAACATGCACATAACATACACATCTATGTCATACAGAGAGCATTTTAACATGCTACACATAAAGGATTCCCAAACCCTCTGCAAAGACATACTCCAGTATCCAAAATCTCATCCATACATTACACATAATATACTTGAGGGATAGAGGCCTATCATCGGGCATTTAAACACTCTGCAACACACTACACATTCATGTCAGGGAATGCTCCTTATTGGCCTCCTTACAAACTCATGTAACAACTGGTTGTGAAATGGTGAATTTAGCCAAGGTAGTACAGTTCCGGCACAGCATGATTAGTGCTGGTTTGGGAAACATTTGTAGCCTTGAGTGACCACCTGATGCTTCATGATGATGGCCTATGGTTCTATACCCCATTCAGTTATTGTAACCACAGTACTACACATAGCTTTCATTGCTATACACCTTAATGTTGTGTGTGTGTGCACACATATGCACCTCTAAACAGTATGCATACCAATCATCATTTGCACAACTGACACATATATGTCTTGTGATGCTATTGAGTGGCTCGGTCATATGACACACATTGGGTATGTGTAGTGTTTAAATATGCAGTTGTGTTTTAGCATGCCATGTCATGGATGTGATTGGCATGTCCACAATATGATCTGCACTCACCATAAGTACCATACATTGGGTATGTGGCTGAATGGTATTCCATCAATTATCCATGCACCACTGATGATGTTGTGTGAATACTCATCATGCAAGTGCTAAAAATGTGTCCACAATTATTTGCTAAAGACACAGAGGCTGTAAGCAGCATTGGATACCTATCTGACACACAGATACACATCCAGCAATGGTATGTACATCTGTGAGTTATGGTGCACAGTACATTACAGGGTTATGAATACCTGCACAGCAATGTTGTGTCCATGTATGCACTGAGTTCCAGGGGGAGGGTCATCACCAAATAACAAAACACATGCATCAAAGTCATGTATACTGTTAGTAATAAGGACTGACCACACTTGAACTGCATGCTGTTGAGCAGCACATGTCCTGCATGCTGACATGTGTGATATGACTGTTTTGCTTGTGATACTGTACCCCACCATCACCTGCTATTGTGTATGTTCTGTGATTGCTGGTGTGTGTGTCTGCTTTAGGGAGGAGTGTATTTTTGTGTGTGTGCATGTCTGTATGTGTGCATGTGCACATGTGCGCATGTGTGCATGTGTGAATGTGCATATGTGCATGTGTGCATGTGCGCATGTGTGCATGTGCGCCGTTGTGCATGTGTGCATTTGTGCATGTGCGCAAGTGGTCTGAAGTCACGCTCAGGTCTTAAAGTGTGTTTCCTGTTTTCCACTCACAGGTGCCAAGGTGGGGCTGGTTCAGCACAGCAGGAAACCTGATGTCACTGGGACAGACAGTGATGATGAGGATATATGTGTTGAGGCACAGGCAGGTTTGTCAGGGTCTGTTGTTGGGCCACCAATTGACAGTACACAAGTCTCCACCCCATCCATGCACACAGTCATACTGTCTGTACATCCATCATCACCATTGCCCTTAGCTGAGGGACAGTGTACGGTTGGCACTGGCCAGGACAGTGTGGTATCTATGGCACATGTATCAGGACACAGGAGCCATAGCCAGATGTCTGGAACAGTACCACATAGGCAGATGCCCAGGGGTTCTCGTCAGAGCACTGCTGGTGATCATGCCCCTGGTAGACATGCCACACCTGTTTCTACCACACGCATGTTCCAGGCTGTAATGGAGGCACAAACACAAATGGAACGGTACACCAGACGGGATAAGGGCACAGAGGGCTCATAACACCTCTGTAAATGACAGTATCCGTGACCTAGTAGGTGCCATATGTAACTACACTGAGGTCATTGATAGATGTTGGGGTGAGACATTAGATGTCCTCCACAATGTCATGTCCATGTGTCAGGACATTGCGGGACAGATGAGACATTGACATGGACGTATACCAGCAACATCAGCAGCTGGAGGTTGCCATGGATGTCCAGCAAGTCACAGCCACTCCTGTAGTGCCAGTACTAGCCCCAGCAATGTTGGGAGTCTGTCCATAGACCATCCTAGCAAACCACATGCACATGGCTCTGGCCAGTCCCAGCAGGGACCTGGATCCAGTGGACATATGTCAACCTCTTCGCATAGTACCCATTCTGGATTAGTACCTGATACTGTCTGTAGCACCCCTGCCAGGCACAGGTTCCATATCCATGGCTAGAGATGGTGATCTGTAAAGCCTGCCAGGTACAGTCTGTAGCTGTCTCACAAATCCCTGTATATGGCAGCCATATGGTGGAACTGTGTGCATGGAGACACACACACATAAACCAGAAACCTAGGACAAATACATACCCACACACATTACATCAACATTGGCCCATAACAGTACTCATGGCCCTCATACACACACTCACACACACATGTCGATTGTATGGCTCAGTGTAGGCCTCTGGCAAACCAACAACACACCCTGTGCACATGATGAAACCTGTGCCACCTCCTGTCATCTGTAACATTGATGCAGGAACAGGCTAACATGGTGCTGATGCACAGGGTGATTTTAATAAAGTATAGCAATGGTTGAATGTGTAGCATGTTGTCAGCAGTAAAGTGTAATGATATCCTTGAAGGTGTAGCTGAGCAGGCATGATGCATTAAAGCTGTAATTAGCAATGTTGTATTGTTTTCACCAGTGTTTATTCCAATTGTGTTTTGTTTGCCCATGTGTCACTTGGCTGATGTGTGTAGTTGTGTCAGCATGCATTATACAGTGGACAGTAAGTGTGAGGTGTGTGCAGCACAGGTTTGCAGGTGTCCATTTGTGAACATGGTGGAGGTGCACTGTCTGCATGTACATGCATATTGGACAAATGGGCAGGGTGACATGCCCTGTATTGGCCAGTGCTAACACTCCATAGTTTCTATTGGTGGCCAGTATGCATTATACTACACACATTTTGGAACTTGAGTACACATGTGTGTGTATGACTCGGGTTGACACTGTGCTGTGGGTGATGCTGTTGTTGCTATCTGTCATTGGTTTGCATTACTAAGGTTAACACTGTCCAAGCTGCATAATTTTTTTGTAATGCACACTGTTCACCTGCAGGGTTGCATGGACCGTGCTATCACAAACACAAGAAATTCTCACTTATACAGTAAAAGTGCATTAGTCTCATGGACCCCTGCCATAAACTAAATATATAATAGAAGGTGTGAAGTTGTACCAAAAAAGAGTTACATACCAAGAAGGGATAACCTCTCTGGTCAGTATCATTGGAAAAATACAATCCCTCAATAAACATACAAGGCAAGCTTCAAAATACAAAATGGCAAGGATTCCAAAGACAACACTAAAGCTTTCTTTAGTGTTGTGTATAATCTACAGGAGAAATCTCAGATCAGGTCACAGTTAATGTAAATGGTCACAAAGTACACTTATCTGACTGACATTACCAATTTCTTGTCAGACAGTTTGAATGCGGATTTCACCACCCTGTCTTTACACAAGGACCACATTTCCAGACCTGAAGAATGTAAAACCTGATGATTCACAGACACTCTAGTTAAAACATCTCTTTACCAAAGTCCAAACCACAGTGGCAATGGTACTGGACAGTGTCCCTGGCTGTGTCATACACAAGCTGACATATGAAGTCACCACTCACCTAAACGCTCTGTCTAGATGCAGCCTCTATACAGGTTACATACTTGTGGAATGACGCACGGTAATGGTTTTCACAGTCCACAAGATTTGAGCTACAATGTCTTCTTCTTCTTCTTCTCCTTTCAGATGCTCCCATTAGGGGTCGCCACAGTAGATCATCTGTTTCCATTTCTTCCTTCCCTCTGCATCTTGTGCTGTCACACCATCTACCTGCATGTCCTCTCTCACCACAGCCATAAACCTCATCTTAGGCATTCCTCTTTTCCTGTTACCTGGCGGCTTCATCCTTAGCATCTATTTCACAATATACTCTGCATCCTTCCTCAGCACATGTACAAACCAACTTAATCCTGCCTGTCTGGCTTGGTCTACTAACCTTCAAACCTGGGCTGACCCTCTAATATACTTCTTCCTAAACCTGTCCACCCTCGTCACACCCAGTGCAAATGTTAATATAAATTGATTAAGGGTAGAACTACAACAGATCCTGGAAACTCTCACTCTATAAGCCAGACAAATGTTATCGGGAAGGCTATGGAGCACAGAATTAGGGAACTCATTAACAGAGACATTATGAACCTGCAAACACTGCACCATACCCACTTAGGTTCTCTAAAGGCCAGATCATGGCTCCTACACCTAGTAGACTTCAAGCCAGTTAACAAGGCTATAGGTGAGTGAGGGAGGTCCACACAGCCAAGCTATAGCTCACCAGCAATTCATACCCATCCCACATTCTGGTATTATACATATCCTCAACAGACTGACCATAAACGATTGTTAGATGATGGACTGACAACTGACACACAGATGTAAGACACACAGTAACATTTGCAGCCTCCATGTACAATTCTATGCCAGTAACAAGTGGTATTCACCTGCACTCAGTCCTGGGACCACTCCTGTTTGGCATATAGCTTTCTTTGGTACAAGCAAACACAGTAGGGATATGTCTGCCCACGTTTGATGAAAATGCATACTGTAGGCTATACTTTATTCTCCAGATGACACACACATCCACCTAAAGGGTATCATAGAGGCAGATACCTGGTGTCAAACTCATGCTGTAAAGCTATAAGCCAAAGAAAGCATAGTTATCCACTTTTAGAAAACAAAATATCCCCAGATTACAACATAGGTAGTAACCCCCAAAATGTGCAACAGGTACTAATGTATACATAGAGCCATGTGTTTAGTCATCTCTCCTTTGATAATCACATCACCAAAGGGTTTTGGAAATCCCTCTGTGGAGCACATAAGCAATAAAGGGTTTGCATGCAGATCCACAGAGGTTGTTGCACACCTATAATGATTAGTCATCTTTGCCAGACTTTGCTTGCTTTGGAACAGGATTTAAATATACTTCAAGCATAAACCCTCACTCGCACTCTTCAAAAGAAACCATGATGAGTGGATGTGAAACAGAAGACGTAGCCCAGGGATCACTGCAGTGGCTAAGCTTGTCACTAGCATACAGAAGTGACCTAAGGTCTGGAAAGTGCCAGCATGCTCTGGCAAAGAAAACATCTTGACGAGTGGATGGGAAATCATAAATTTACCCCTGGGATCACTTCAGTGGCCCTTCTAGACAGAGGCCCAGGAAACTAATTTAAAAGGGAGGCAAAAGCCAACACATTCTGGCTAGGCTTATAAATGCCCTTGGGCAGATAGCTTAGTACCTACCTATGAACCTATGAACCTACACGCTCTAGGGACCTAAACCTTGTCGCTACAATAAACAGAACATGCCAGAGGGATAAATTATTGTCCCAGAGACTTCCCAGAATAAACTACCTACCTATATCAAACAAAGCTCCTCATTAGCACTCTTCAAGAAAAATCTTGATGATTGGATGGGAAATAGGAAATTCACCTCGGGGATCACTTCTGTGTCTCTGCTTGACAGTGGCACAGGAAAATAAATTTCTTGGGTGGAAAAAGCCAGGGTACCATTTTGGCTGGGCATTTATAGGCTCCAGGGCCGATAGCCTAGTATCTACCTATAGGTTCATAGGTTCATAGGTTTATACTAGGCTATCTGCCCTAAGGCATTTATAAGCCTAGCCCAAAGTTTTGTGGCTTACGCCACCCCTTATATAAAAAAATACTGTGCCCATTAGTTTGTTGTGCCTCTGTCCAGCAGTGACACAGAGATGATTCCCGGGGTAAACCTACGATCTCCCATCCACAGGTCAAGATTTCTCTTGAACAGAGCCAGAGCTATGAACCTATGAACCTATGAACCTTTGAGCCTTGCCTAAAATAGGTAATATGGGGACAGCAAGAGCCTTGGCCAGTATTCAGAAGCGTAGGGGCAACAGCTGTAAACCATCTGTAGCAAAGCAACGAGGCTCATCTATCATGTCATCACAAGCAGACAGAGACTGGATCCCCTTTGAATGACACCAGTAGCTCAGCCACATACCTCTCAAGTGTACCTCATTACGAGGAACGTACCTCATTTGGGGTCTTAAAAAGTTCATGTTCCTCGAAGTTCCTCAAAGTTCCACATTGAAAGAGTCTGTCACACATTCAGTGTTAGGAATTTTGTTACAAGAAATCCATGGTAGATAGAAATTAATCATATTAATTCATTAAAGGATGACCTTTATGAGTAAAACTAGCATATTTTAACCATCCTATGACCTTCCTAGTTGAAGTTGCTAGTAAGCCATTAATATGTGTTCCACATTTTGCCCATTCATTCCACATTATGAAGGCAAGTGTTCCTCATTTTGGAGATGGAAGGTTGAGAGCTATGCTCAGCCAATTGTTGAAGTTTATCGTCTTTCTGTTATATTGCAGTATCATGTAGGTGAAGGTAAGATGCTACTCAAGGTCAGGGTCATACCAGCCTGGGCTACATGATCATAGAACTACTATATATCTCTTGCCATGTTGTCCTGGGAGGTATGTCTCAGATCATTCACACTGACATGTGCAAAAAACACGTCATATATGTACCTGTTCTGGAGTGATGTAAGTGCTTGTGTTATGTGGTGGATCATAGCACCTGACAGACAACTGACAGTAACCTTTCCCTTGTCCAGCCGAGTGAGTGGAACATCTGTGTGCCTGACTATGAAGTCACCTATTACTAGTGTGTTGGGTATGTTTTTTTGCCTTAGGGCCTGTTGTGAGGCACACTGCTTTGGTGTATTATGTGTTTTCTGGCGTGTGCTTGGAGGTGCATGTTGCTTGCTTGTCTGCTTAGGAGGACACTCTCTCTTTTTCAGATTAATATTTGGATTCTCTGAGTATGGTAATGTGTATTTATGTGTGTGTTTTGCTGGTGCTTATATTGTAGGTCTATGTGAGACAGTTGGTGTTGTGGTTGTATGACCCTACTCCTCCTGACTGTATTGTCAATGAGTGATGAGTAGAGGGGCACAATGACCTCTCTTGATCTAGAGGTGAACCCTTTCGTGAGTAGGTGGGCTACATAGAAGGAATTTCTAACCACTTTGGCAATATGATTATCAAAGGAGAGGTTACTATCTACCTGGGACCCCAGGTCCCTAATTACATTTTCCGTACATAGTGGATTACCACCTATGTGGTAATTCGTGGGCACTTTGTTTTTTCCAAAGGGGATGACTATGCATTTTTTGCCATTCAGCTTGAGGCCATGGTTTTGACACCAGGTGTCTGTCTCTGTAAGACCCTTCTGGAGGATATCTGTGTCAGCCGTAAAGTCGATTATGGCCCCCAGTTTGCAATCATCTGCCAACTTGGTCAGCTATAGTCCTTCCTTGCTTGCCTGTACTTCAGAAAAGTATATACCGAACTGGGAGGGGTCCCAGGACCATGCCCTGTGGGATGCCACTTGTGACTGGTTTAGAGTCGGACATGGCACCCACAACTCTGACCATGTGTGTTCTATCCGTGAGCCAGTTGGCCACCCATCTTATGACATAGGGGTTAATGTTCAAGCTGGTAAGCTTGTCTATGATGCCAGAGTGGGGAATGGTGTTGAAGGCCTTAGCGAGGTCCAGGTAGGCTGTGTGGACTACCTTCCCTTCATCTATGGCCTTGGTAACTGTTTCAAAGAAGTCAACTAGGTTTAGGAGGCAGGATCTGCCTTTAACAAAGCTGAATTGGGTAGGGTCCAGTGTCTGGAGGTTCCCAATGTCACTGTTTATGAGTTCCATGATAAATTGCTCCATAGCTTTGCAAACCAGGCTGGTCAGGCTTATAGGGTGATAGTTCCCAGGTTCTGTTGTGACACCACCTTTGTGGAGCGGGATGACTGTTGCTGTATGCCATTCTTTGGGTACATAGCCTGTGGTAAGGCTGAGTCTGAACAGTGAATTTAGGTGAGAGTTTAGTTCCTTTTGGAGCTCATGTAAGACGCAGCCTGGGACACCATCCGGTCCCATTGATGCTGTGTTCTTAGCTTTGGAGAGGGCTGTTTTTACCTGCATGTCCGTGATGTCTGGGACTCTGCATTCTTCTGGAATGGACACGGGCCCTTTTGGGGGTGAGAGGGGTGAAGTTTGCACTGAACTTGTCCGCCAGGATGTTGGCAATGTCAGTTGGTTCAGTGTATTTTTTGCCATTTTGCAGTAGCTCAGATCATATCTGAGAGTTGCCACCTGATTTTTTGATATAGCTAAAGAAGGCTTTGAGGTTATCTTTAGATTCCTTGGCAATTCTTCTTTCAAAACTGGCCTTGGATGATTTTATGAGCGATCGTAGTTTCTTGATAATATTGATTAGTGATGCCTTTCCTTTTTGGAGTTTTGCTCTATCATGTAGTAGTTTCCTCCTTCTGTTCTATAGCTTATTTATGGCCGGAGACCACCAGACTGGTTTCCTCTTTTTGGAGGAGTGAGTCTTGGTTTTACTTGGGATGGCTCAATCCATGCATCCCTGTAGATGCTCATAGAATGCACTTGTAAAGGATTCTGCGGATTGGATAGCATTATCTTGTAGCAAGGGGGCTTTGAAACTTTCCACTTCGGTCTTGAGAAGTGTGAAGTTTGCTTTTGAAAAGTTTTTCACAGTGGTTTCCTTGACTGGGGGTGGGGTCGGGATGTGGATGTCCAGTGTGATTACTTTATGATCTGATCTTACTAGCAAGGGGTTTACCTCTGGAGTTGAACATTGATCCCCCATGTTGGTGATGATCAGGTCCAGTATGTTGTCACCTCTAGTGGGCGTGGTGACCAGCTGTTCCAGGGCGTTTGAGTTTATAAACTCTAGGAAGCGTTGGGCAAAGGAGTTTGTACTTTAAGTAATTCTCCCAGTCAATGTTTGGGTAGTTGAAATCTCCTAATATCATGGTGTTTGGTAGGACCTTTATATTTTCCAATGTTCTCAGGAATGCTGAGTGAGGGTCCTGAGACAAGGTAGGTGATCTGTAACAGGCTACGATCTGAAAAGCAGCTTTGCCCACTGTTAGTTGCACTTGGATGGTCTCTGAGGCCTCGTGCTGTGCCACTAACCTGGAGGTGTGGGTATCCTTTATGAAAATGGAAACACCCCCTCCTTTTGTATTTCAGTCCGGGTTTTGGGGCCGAAGCTAAGAGGGATTGGGATTTCTTTAAGTGGAGCATTTCCAACAGCTCTGTGTTTGACATAGCTTTGTATGTTAGGCAGAGATCACCTCTGAGTAGGCGATAAGCTACAGAGTAAAGCTGGAGTGTTTTGAGATGGTTTGTGTAAGGCATGTATTTGAGGCCGGTAATCCTCTTTGTGAGGTATTTCTGCGGCCTTTCCAGTTGTTGTAGATGTCTTGTGAGGTACATACCAAAAGGGGGATTGTACTCTATAATGGATCTAATGAGTGATGAGTAGAGGGGAACAATGACCTTTTTTTTCTGCATGAGAAACCTTTTGTGATGAAGTGTGCCATGTAGAAGGATTTCCTGACTACTGTAGCGATGTGATTATCAAAGGAGAGACTACTGTCCACCTGTGTCCCAAGGTCTCTTATCACACTTTCAGTGTTAAGTATACTACTGCCTATGTTGTAGTTCATGGGTACAGAGTTTTTACCAAAGGGGATGACAATGCACTTTTTGGCATTGAGCTTGAGGCCCTGGCTTTGACACCAGGCATCTGTCTCAGTGAGGCCCTTTTGTAGGATGTCCACATCGTTAGTAGTTTCAATTATGGCTCCTAGTTTGCAGTCATCTGGGAACTTCACTAGCCAAAGACCTTCTGTATTAGCCTGTACTTCAGGGAAGTAGATACCAAACAGGACAGGACACAGGACTGAACCCTGTGGTACTCCACTTGTCACTGGTCTGAAGTCGAATTTGGAGTCTGCTACTTTCACAGTGTGGGTTCTGTCAGTAAGCCAGTTGGCAGTCCATCTTGTGACATAGGGATTTATACCTAGTTTAGTGAGTTTATCTATAATTCCAGAGTGGGGGATGGTGTCGAAAGCCTTGTCAAGATCTAGATAGGCTGTGTGAACCACCTTACCATTGTCTACGGCTTTGGTGACTGCTTCAAAGAAGTCTATCAGGTTTAGGAGACATGATCTGCCTTTTACAAACCTGAACTGGTTGTGGTCCAGAGTTTGGAGATTAGCAATGTCGTTGTTTATAAGTCCCATGAAGATACATTCCATGGCCTTGCAGACCAGGCTCATCAGGCTAATGGGACGCTAGTTCCCAGGGTCCGTGGTGGCTCCCCTCTTGTGTAGTGGGATAACCTTTGCTGTGCGCCATTCAGCAGGTACAAAGCCTGAGGTGAGGCTATGATTGAACATGGTACTTAGGTTTGGTGCCAGTTCATTCTGTAGTTCATGTAGAACACAGCCTGGGATGTTGTCTGGTCCCATGGATGCTGTGTTCCTGGCTTTGGAGAGTGTGGTTTTTACCTGTGCAGCCATGATGACAGCAATTTTGCATTCTTCCGGTATAGAGATAGGCTCTTTCATGGGTGAGAGGGGGGTAAAGTTAGCACTGATCCTATCTGCCAGGATGTTGGCAATATCAATTGGGTCTGTATATTTAGTGCCATTGTGCTGTAACTCAGAGCAGATCTGAGTGTTGCCATTGTGATTCTTGACATAGCTATAGAATGCTTTGTGGTTGTCTTTAGAATCAGTGGCGATTTTGTTTTTGTAACTAGCTTTGGAGGATTTTATCAGGGATCACAGCTTCTTACTGAGGCTCACCAGGGAGCTCCTCCGCTCATGGGAATTTACCCTCTTTTGCAACAGTTTCTTCCTTCTGTTGTACAGTTTGTTTATGGCAGGGAACCACCAGATTGGCTTCCTTTTCTTGGAGGATAGCATCTTGGTTCTGTTTGGGATAGCATGATCCATGCACTCATGTAAGTGTTATAAAGTGCAATTGTGTAGGATTCAGTAGTCGTAACTGTATTGTCCATCTGCATGGGTGTCCTGAAGTTCACCACTTCTGTCTTAAGAAGCATGAAGTTGGCTTTGGAGAAATTTTTTAACATGGTTTCCTTAATGGGGGTGGTGGCAGAATGTGGCTATGTAGGGTAATTAGCTTATGGTCAGATCGGACCAATGAGGCATTGACTTCAGGTGTGGAACACCGGTCACTCAGGACAAACCAAACCCCATAACCAACACAAATAACCACAAAGTGAGCTAAATGCTACTCATTGCCAGAAGTCTCAGCCTCCAAATGCACACACTTGAGGCACTTTTCACTATGGAGAATACTGATATCTGTGCAGTAACAGAAACCTAGTTCAAGGCTCCAGAGAGCACACCAGCACTACCAGGATACTACTCATTCCATACCTTCCAGCATCAGAACCTGGATCACAGCACATAGGGAGGGGATGTATCCATATTCATCAAGGATACCTACACCTCTCTCTACATCCTCTCTACAGGATATGTACCCATAGAATGTTGCACAGCAATGTTCTTCCCACTCCACAGGGGTGGGGCCACAAAAGACCCTTGGCATTCATGATCTATGAGCTTGATGAGTCTGATCTACAAAGCAATGGAGCCAATCATAATGGAAGTCAACAATAAAGACATTGGGAACCTTCACACAGTTGAGCACACCCAGTTTGGCTTCATCAAATGCAGATCATGCCTCCTGAACTGGGTGGATTTCTTTGAGACAGTTACCCAGGCTACAGATGATTGAAATGAGCTCCACACAGCCTACCTATACCTCGCTAAGGCCTTTGACACCATTCCCCAGTCAGGTATCACAGATGAACTCACCAACCTGGGCATGAATCCATACATCAGAAGATGGATTGCAAACTGGCTTACAGATAGATCCCACAAATTAAGAGTTGCTGGCTACATGTCAGACTCCACACCGGTAACAACTAGTGTCCCCCAGAGTTCAGTCCTGGGGTCCCTCCTGTTTGGTATAGACTTCTCAAAAGTACATGCCAACACAGGAGGGTTGCGTTTCACTAAGTTTGCTGGGAACTGTAAAGTGTTTGCCATAATAGATTCCCCGGATGACACAAATATTCTCCAGAAGGGACTCTATGAGACAGATGTGTGGTGTTAGAATCATGGCCTCAAGCTCAATGTGAAAGAATCCATAGTAATCCCCTTTGTTGAAAACAAAGTACCCACAAATTGCCACATAGGTGTTACCCCCTAAAAACTGACAAGGTAATAAGGGATCGGGGACACAAGTAGATAGTCATCTTTCCTTTGACAACCATGTTGCCAAAGTGATTAGGAAATCCTATGTGGCCCATCTAATCAACAAAGGGTTTGCATCAGGATCAAAAGAGGTAGTGGTGGCCCTCTACTCTTAAGTCATCAGACCCATCATTGAGTACAATGCACCATTTTGGATGTACTCGACTAAGCATATCCAGCAGCTGTAGAGACCACAGAGGTACTTCACCAAGAGGATTACTGGCCTCAAATAGTTGTGTTATGCAAACCAACTGGTAAAACTAAATCTGTTCTCCGTTGCGTACCGCCTACTCAGAGGCACACTCTACCTAACATACAGAGCCATGTCCAACACATAACTGTTGAACATGCTCCATCTATGGATAACAAAACTGAGTTGCACTACACACTCCAGGGATATGAACCTCATCACAACAATGAATACAACATGCTGGTGGGATAGAGTACCATCCCAGACACTTTCCTTACTGTGGAACAGAGTCCCAATGTACATCAGACAGAGCCCCTCGCTGACACTCTTCAATAGGAACCTTGATGAGTGGATGGGAAACAGACAATTCACACCAGGCATCACATTAGCAACCCCACTAGAAAGGGGCTTAGGGTACTAACTATTAGAACTAGGGCTTAGGAGACTACCCAATGGGGTGGTGAAAGCTGCACAACTTGCCTAGGCTAATATATGCCTTTGTGAAGATAGTCTACTACATACCTATGAACCTATGTGACAGGTACATATCTACAGATAGTAGATGTGTACTTCATTGTACAGTCATGTTGTACAGCAGGCACATGAGCCACATACACTGTAATGCTTACAGATACTGGTGGCTTTTATGTACAGTGGGTGTGATGTGCACCTCATGTCTTTTGTGCCATTGGGATGTGTGCTGGGTGGGACAGTCCTGGATGGCTCCCTGTCATGGTCACCCTTTTACACACATCTCTGCCCATCCATTTTTGGCTTATTATACTGTGCTCCCCCTACATATATATAGGTACATAGGTAGGTAATAAGCTATCTGCCTGAATGCATATATTAGTATGGCCAGAGTGTGCGTCTTCACCACACATGGGGTTAGTTCCCTAGGCCTCTGTGTAGTAGAGCTGATGAAGTGATCCATGGTGTGACAGTTCAGTTTCACATACACTCATCAAGGCTCCTCTGGAAGAGTGTCAGTGAGGGACTCAGCTTAATGTAAGTTGGGAGCCTGTTCCAAAGCAAGGGACGTCTGTGAGTTAGTAATGTATCCCTTCAACATGTTCTATTTATTGTTGTGGTGATGATATCCTAGAGCATGTGACACAGTGAGCTTGGGTTTACTTCAGATAGAGCATGTACATCAGTTCTGCATTGGACATGGACCTGTCTGTTGGGCAGAGATCACCTGTGTAGACAGTATGCAACATAGTACAGATAGAGTTAACTTCAATCTTGTTGCGTGGGGAACTGTTTTTAGGCCAGTAATCCTCTTACTGAGGTACTTCAGTGGTCTTTCCAGCTGCTCAAGGTGCCTAGTCAGATTCATTGCAAGTGTGCCATGATACTCTCTGATGGTTCTGATGACTGATGAGTAGAGGGAACCTCCTCTGACCTACATGCAAAGACCTTGGCAATTTGTAGGAACACATAGCATGATTTTCTAACCACTTTGTGAATGTGTTTCTGGAAGTAGAGATGACTATCCACATGTGTCCATAGATCCCTTATTATTACCTCCATATTTAGAGTGTTAGTACCTATGTGTGACTGTAGCTCGATACCATATTTTGACACCACATCTGTCTGACTGAGACCCTTTTTAAGGATGTCTCTGTTGTCCCAAACATCAATTATGACAACCTTTTTGCAGTCATCCACAAACTTTGCTAACCATAGCCCTCGTGTGTTTGACTGTATTTCTGAAAAGTATACACCAGACAGGAGGGCTCCCAGGACTGAGCCATGGGGGACAGCAGTGGTTACCAGCTTACAGTCCAACAGGGAGACCACAGTTCTTACCTTGTGGGATCTATCTGTGCCCCAGTTGGCAATCCATCAGATGACATACGTGTTTATGCACAGGTTGTTGATTTTGTGGATACGACATGTGTGTGGGATGTTGGAAAAGGGCTTTTCAAGGTCTATGTAGGCCATGTGTAGCTCATTTCATTGATGTATGTCCTGGGAAACTGCCTTTAAAACTGTCTAGCAGGTTTAGGAACCATGATCTGCCCCTGATCAAACCAAAATGGGTAGGGTTGGGTGTTTGTAGGCTCCCAATATCTCTGTTTATGAGTTCCATAATGATGGACTCCATGGCCTTGCAGATCAGGCTTATTAGGCTTATAAGACAATAGCTCCCATGGTCTGTTGTGCACCAACACTTGTGGAGTGTGCCAAACATCTCTGCAACCCATTCAACAGTTTCAAATCCTATACAGAGGGTGAGTCTCAACAGACTGTTCAGGTGCAGGGTCTGTTTGTTTTGGAGTTCACATATGACAACATGTCATCCCATAGACATCATGTTTTTAGGTTTGGATAGAGCTGTTTAACCATTGTATATGTGATTTCTGGGTTTTCACAATCTCCAGGTATGGTAATGGGCCCTTTTGTCAGTGAGAGGGGGTTAAATATGTATGAACCTGTCAATGTCAGTCATGTACATGTATTCATTTACACTTTGCACTGACTCAGAACATATATGAGTTTACATTGATATTTATGACATAGCGAAAGAAAGCTTCATGGTTCTCTATGGACTCTTTGGCAATATTTTTGCCAGAACATGACTTAGATAATATTAGGAGTGCTCATTGTTTCTTGATGATACTGATCGGAGATTTATTGATTTTCTTTGGATTTTCACTTTCTTTGACCAACTTAAGTACTTGTAGTACATAGTTTGATTATGACAGGGGTCCAATATATTATATGGGTCTGTTTTCATATCACTGTGTGCGCAAGGCAGGATTGGTGAATAGTGACAAGTGTCTGGAGTAAGAACTGCAACTGCCAGATGTGTGTGGCCCACTGCTGTACTCAGACCTGGCCTGTGCGAGCATGCCCAGTATGACCTTTCAGTATGTTGCTGACTGAAATTTGTTAAATTTGCTTAAGTGTGTGAGCATGCCCACTATGGGCATATATACTATATGTGTGTGAAAAATCAAGTTGGTTTTTACTTCAGGGCTCACCTTTGTGTTGTACATCGACAGGAAGCACACTGTGCCTGCAGGGCTTCCATGAGTCAATTTGCATAGACTTATCAACATTTCTACATACATGGGGGACAGCTATTATTTGTTCATTTCTACCCAGGGTGGCACATCTGATTGTTACTGTGGGTGTACATAAGATGAGGGGTACACCTGACACTTATACACATTTGATAGGCCTGCACTGCTATGTCAGGTACTCCATTTCAGTCTGTACTGTTGCCAATCGTACTGGCTTGAGGCATATCACTGTACTACAAACTTTAGCTTCCAATTACATGCATATTAGTTTGTGACTTCATTGCCTACCCAACCCACATCACACTGTCTGGCCTGCTGATATCTGTCTGCATAGGGCTGGGGGGAGGTTACTCATATGCCTCTTCAGAGGGCATGATACAGCATTTGTTTGTGTTTGCGTTTGTCTACAATTGTCCTGCTGGCTGTGACTGTTATGTATGTGACCCCCCCCAACTGGTATGTGTGAGTGACTTAAGTTGTGTCTGTTCCAGTGAAATGCTGTCATGGCTTAGTGGTTCAGTATTGTGACTATAGTGCACAGTATCCTGAGTTCGAGCCCTGTCACTGTTTTTTATTTTTCCTGCTGGGCAGACCTGACTGGTTAAGGAACAGTAAAGCAGGTGTGAGCGGGTTTACTCGACTTTGCCCAACGTTGCCCAACTTTGCACATCGCTACCCAACGTTGCTCTGGTTAGTGCGGTGCGCAGCTATGCCCAATTGTATTTAAATATGCTCAGTACTGATAAAATGTGCTTAGCAGTGCTTTATATTGCTTAAAATAGGGCACACATGCCTCAGGTGGTGCAGCAGGGCTGCCTATATCAGATGCACATAGTACACTCCCTATATATGTTTGAAAACAGGTAGTGTCAAGTTAGGCATCCCTTTTACTGTATGTGCAAGTCAGAGAGAGGTGTCATTTCCTGGGTTCCTACTGAGTCAGTGTATGTGCTATGCGTTGCCTCTTTGCCAAGGTCAGGGCATACTGGGCATGCCTCCTTCTGCCTACTGGGCCAGGCTCAGATTATTCCTCCTCCGAGTCATGCTGTGCCTGTGCAGGCCTTGGCAATGGTGGGGGGGGCTGTTTGGCCCTGCCCCATGCTGTTCCTGCTGCAGCTGTTTCTACAGGATCATATTGTGTAGCATGGCACATACCATAACAATTTGGGTACATGTAGTTGGTGAGCACTGCAAGGCTCCACCAGATGTGTCCAGGCACCAGAACTGTGACTTGAGCATCCCAAACACACGCTCAATTATGTTTCTTGTTTGTGCGTGTGCTTCATTATGGAGTTCTTGTTCAGGTGTGTGTGCATTTCTGATGGGTGTCATCAGCCACGGCTCCAGTGCATATCCAGCATCCTCCACTAGGTGTCCCCATTGGCAAATCTCTGGTACAGCTGTATCAGATGCCAGATGTGGGAATCGTGATAGCTTCCAGGGCAGCCAGCACACACATTCATTATTATGCCCTGTGAATCGCACACGACCTGGCAGTTGATGGAGGGGAAGCCCTTGCGGTTGATGTAGACCCTACCCCTGCTCACCGGGTGGTGCTTTGATGTGTATGTGTGTGCAGTCTATTGCACCCACTATCTCAGGGTATTCTGCTATTTGGTGGAAAAGATGCATATTGCTGGCCAATGCCTCATGGGAATTGGGGAAATATATGTGGTCACCGACATGCTGACATGGCATCCAGGAACTGGTGGAGTACCCTGGATACTGATGCCTGTGAAATCCCCATCATATCACCAGTTGGTCTTTGGAAGGTACCTGTAGCTAGTATTCTTATGCCAACACATACTTTGGTATCCACTGTGATGGGTTCCCCTCTGTTGGGTCTGTGTGTGAGGTGTGGCTGGCACAGCTCAACAATTTGCTGTAGGAGGTCTCTGTCCACCCTATAGCACTCCACTATCTCCAGCTCATGTAGCCCCTGGTAGGTTACCCTGGGTCTGTACACTCTTCTCCGTCTCCTCACTGTGGGTTGCTCAGCAGCATTCACAACATCACCACCCTCAGCACCTTGCACATGTTGGTTTATGATAGCAAGAGCAGCCCCTAACATTTTATCTGACTTCAGCTTTTTAAGCTTTCCCTGTTTGTATATTGCAGTGTTGCAGAGTTCTTGGGAAAAACAGGGGAGAATGCTGTTTGCAGAGTTTAAAGTGCTGGGCTGGGCTGGGCTAGTCTGCTGCCTGGGTAATTGGCTGATTCTGATATATTTCACCTGACAGCTCTGATAGTTCTCCTTGGTTAACTTCCTAATACTTCTTTTCCTTCCTTTTCCCTTTCTGTTTCCGCCCAGGGCAGCACCGCACAAACAAGTGCAAACACGCGCACAAGCATGCACACGAGCACACACAAGTGCACATGCTGTGTGCATGTTTGCAAGAAATTTCCGATCTTTTAACAGTGTGCACCTTTGGTTTCAGGTTTTCAAATAGGACAACTGCAGGCATGCCTCTTGCAATCTTGAGCAACTCAGGGCAAACACAAGCCACTGTGCTCCAATTAGCTTACAGCCTTTCTGACATACACCCTCATGATGCCACCTATATTCTACTCTACTATTCACCTACTCCTACTCTTACACTCTTGGGACATGGCTCACATGCTGGGGAAAATTGGGATTCACTATCCTTATCCTCATTTGCATAGGATTGCCTACTAATGCATGGTTACATCTCTCACACTGAGCTCCCCCCCCCCCCTTAGCAACCACTACTCAGTGGCCATATTATCTTCAGCCTGCCATTCACCTGCATGGCAGAATAAGCTTTTTTAGTGAAAATGCCTATTTTTGGCTATTTATAAATTATTTTCTTGTTTTTTTAAAGCGCCATACATTTGTGCAGTGCTGCGCTATGCTTAAACATCGGAGATCAGGGAAAAAAAAGTTAGATTTTTATATTTTTAAACATTTATAAATGCCAATGGCCTTATATTTGGCCATTGGCATGCTTCCTCAACTGTATGCATCCTTTATTTGGAGATGTCATAGCTCTGTTTAGCTATTTGTAGAACGGTACTCCTTTACCAATGGAGTACGCAGATAACACTAATCTTCCACAGACAGATTAGTGTTTCCTGGATTGCAAATTTTCCTCATTTGCATAGCTTTCAGCAGCAAATAAGGTAATTTGCATACCTTGACACTGTCCCTGCAAGAGTAGCTTTAGCAGCTCTCGTGAACGCCCCTGCTGGCTGTTCCAGGATCGCACGGCAGACATGTTGCCTGTTTGATGTCTTACACTACTCTACAACTCTGTGCAAGCTTTCGTAAATCCAGCCCAATCTCATTCTACATCATAAAAGGAAAGATTTGCCTTATTTTATTTCTTCCAAGGTGTGTTGCAGCATTCCTTTTCCATTTTAAGCCTATCTTATCACAATTATCTGTAATATTTAGCTTATATGCTGATATTGTCCAAAAGGCTTAGGGTTAAAATGCCAAAAGTCTTTCCATTCCAGATCTATAAATAGGCAAGGCAACTCAACAAATGTTGATGTCACTTTTCTCAGAAGAAATAAACTGCATTTGTTAGAGATAGCAGCTATTGTAGCCTTCAATTTTTTGTTTCTTTTTTTTTTTTTCTCTTGTTGATGTACTCTATTATTAGTGCACAATTAATAGTCTGAATGGAGATTTTATGGAACAAGTTGGTAAATAACTCTGAGTCTGCCAAGCTGCAGCATGGTAAGGCATGAGTCAGAATGCACTGGGCTATGATAGAGGACTTACTGCTGCTATGGTGTTAAATAATATTCTGCATACCTATGGAACAGTGTACCGTGATAATGCCATATAAGGTGTCATCCTTCAACAGTCATGGCTCATTTTGCTTCCAGACTTTTACTGTTCAGATGGTTTAACCTCACTACCACCACCTTCATCAGCGCAAATCAGGGTAAACATGCACTTTAGATTTTGTTAAGAATACATACAGCCTTGGTGATATAACTGTCTCTTTACAACCCTGTTTTGAGTTTTATGAGTGCAGTTCTGAACTGGACGATGTCAGCATAACCTCTGATCTTTTCTTAATCTTGAGGAAAAAAAGAAAGTCAGTACTCTTTTGTTGTGCAAACAGGCACTACAGTCACCTCCTATAGTCTTTGTTCTGTGCTCAGGGGACCTACTGCTACTGCTTGCAGCTCCTGAATGGACAAGATGTCTACTGTTAGATGTCTCTGACTGTAGATAATTGATTGACTACCCTTGCTAGTCTGTACTAATCATTTTTTATCTTAAAGGCGACATCTTCATCACCTTTTTTGTTCATGATGAGGTTATCACCTATTCCCATTCATGCTATTCTCTGGCTACTCCTTCTGTGTGCAGAAAATGTCAGATGAAATCCTAGCCACTTGTCCAACAATCACTGTCTCTGGTCCCTTGTCTCTGTCCTCAGCAAATGGTTGGTCTCTGTATTGGAACCCTAAATAAGGTTAGGTTTACTCGTAAGCCAAATGATTCAATATATTGCTTCTGGAACATTTTTATTTTATTTATTTGTCCTTTAGTAACATGGAAAGTCTGACAGAGTCAATGGTCCATTTTCAGCCTAGGCCTGGGGAGAAAAGTTCCACAACAGATTCAAAAACATCTAAGCAACAGTTGATGATGAATTATATACAAGGGGAGGAAAGCCCTGCAACAGATTAAATATTTTACATAAGTTGGGGAGTAAAGTTCCACAAAGCATGCATAAAAACATTTCACAATAGCTGATAAGTAATTATATACAAGGGGAGATAATCCCCACAACAGATACAACACAATGGATTGAAATACACATCAAATATTGTAGGACAAATTACAGTCAAAAATACAATATGTATTGCAAGTGGCAAGAGGCTTTGCTGACATGGATAGCCTATGTCAAATAAACTAATATATAGCTATTCAAAATATTGAGTATATTTCTAATAATATAATGCGATGAGAAATAATAGATTATTCTGCTGCCAGAATAGACAGAGTAATAGAATGAGACAAGTAATGCACAGGAGGGAAAAGTAAGGACATGGAAAGAAAGAGAAAGTTGATTATTTATTTATTTTTTTATTTTTATTTTTACTTTACATTTGTTTACTGGGAAAGTCCAACTGGACAAAGTGTCCTTTTTCAGCAGAGGGCCAGGAAAACAATGTCCACATTTATAAATAACAGTATGATACATATACAATGTACAGATACAAATGTCGATTAAATCTCAGATACAAACACAAAATGAAAAACACGTTATACATTTCACTAATACAATCAAATAGCATTACTATGACAAAGTAAAAAGAAAAACAAGCAAGTTCAGTACTATGACTAAAAGTAAAAAAAAAACAAGCAAGTTAAGTATACATATGCTTAGTAACGTATACTATTCAAATACAAAAAATAACTGAATGTGTTCTTTTAGCTGCCTTAAGACATTGATTTCTTAATGAGGGTTTGTGCAAGAGCAGGTCCATGATTCTGATAGGTGTGATTTGAGAAGTGTTTTAACCTTGAAAGTGTTAGTAGTTGTTCTGATATTTAATGGCAGGAAATTTCAATGGCTATGCAGTTTGAGTAAAGTGAAACTCCAGCTGCATTGTTAGATTTAGCCATATTTAACAACTCAACACTCTGTTATTTGAGTAGTGTATTAGTAGATTTTAAAGTACTGATGTTTTTTTTTTTTTTTTTTTTTGGCTGATTTAGTATTTGATGGGTGAAGGTGAGTTGATTACAAGCAAGTAGATTTGGTAGTTCAAGCCAAGATAGTTGTTTTAAAGCCAAACAATAATGGGATCTGAAATTTGATTCTGTAACAAACTTTGTGATTTTATTATAACAAGTTTCAAGTTTTGTTAAGTCAGATTATTTGTGAGACTTTGTGAGCCATATAGTAGCGTAGAGATAAGATGGGTTCCTTGAAGATTTGTTTAGAAAGTGATGATTTCTGTACAGGGTTCCTAGTTTTTTTGTGAACTCTTTTTATTGTATGTGATATGTGCATGCTGAATTTCATATTATGGTCAATGACCACTCCAAGTAATTTAGTTTAGGAAACCAGATAAATAATTGTATGGTTTGATGATGATATATTGGATGTTGGGTGGGGGCCTGCACCTCTAGTTGGATAGAAGAGCATGAGTTTTGTTTTGTTAGGTTTAAATATAAGTTGTGCATTGTTTAGCCAAGATTCCACTGCACTGAATGACTGCTGGGTGATTTATTTGGAGTTTTTGTAGTGTTTGGGTGGCACAAATCAGGGTAGAATCATCCACATATTGAACTACTGAGGCAAGTGGGGTGGCAGTATGAAGATTGTTAGTAAAGATAATAAAAAGGAGAAACACAGAATAGATCCCTGTCATACTTCCAAGGTTACAGGCAGTAGTGAAAAGAGATTTTGTTGCCATTTTACAGCTTTCTGGTAACCATTTATATATTGCTGGAACCAAGTAAGTGCAGAATGGCTAAGTTTAAGTTCCAAGAGTGTAGTTAAGAGTTTAGAATGGGAGACAGTATCAAAACCTTTAGACAGATCAAGAAAGATGGAGAAAACTAAATTGCCATCATTGCGATGGTGGTTAATAATGTTAGTAAAGTTAACAAGGGCAGTGGTAGTCATGATTAGGATGGAAACCATGCCGAGTGATAGATAGAAGACTGTTGGTTATTAGATAGTTCAGGATTTGTGAATGGATGCATCTCTCAAGCATTTTAGATAATGGTGATAGTATAGCTATTGACCAGTAATTTGATAATGCTGTTAAGTTTCCACCTTTATGTAGAGGGATGATGTGTAATACTTTCCATATTTTAGGGATTTGTTGTTCTGAAATGGATCAATTTATTAATATGCATATTGGATAAGATATTGCTTCTGCATCAATTTTTAGATATTCCGCAGGTAGATAGTCAGCAGCAAGTGTAGTAGGTTTAAACCTTTTCAGATATTTAACTACGGTGTTTATTGGGACAGAATGGAAAGAGAAGTTATTGAGATCAAGCGTGGGTACTATGTGAGTCTGGGTAGATGAAGAGCAATTACTGGTTGCGAGGGCTAATACGGATTCAGTGAAGTGTCTGTTAAATTGTGAGGCCATGTTGCCTTTAGTATCAGTGAATGTTGGGGAGGAAGTACTAGTTTGTCCTGGCTGTAGGATTTTTTTTGATGGCAGCCCAAAATATTTGTGGGTTTCTTTAATTTTGTGATTGGATATTGCTATATTAATTTATTTTGTCCAGTCTAATAGGTTTTTTAGATTTATTTTTCATTTCTAGATAAGTTTGTTTGTTTGTTGTAGGTTTGTCATTTAGCCATTTCTTCCAGGTCTTATCTCTAGTTTTTAACAGAGATCTTGCTTGTTTGGTTAACCAGGGGCCATAATTGGATTTTATCCTTATTGTTTCGGGAGGGGGAGCAAGATGTTTCGGATATTGAGAAAGGTTGAGTTAAAGTATTCAACTGCGGTATCTAAAGAGAGATTTTGAGTGGTGCCCAGTTTTAGTTAGTTAGATTAGTATTATAGTATTAGTTTAGATTAGTATTAGAGAGATAAGAATGTATTGGAGGGATGCTAGAGAGGAAAAATTTGTTGTGAGAGTCGTCTGAAGAGGCAGAAGAGCGTGCATTAGTCGTATGATATCATTAAAGTGAGAGCTTCTTTTGATTAAATTAGAGTGAGAAAAGCATAGTTATAGTAAGAAGGTGGTCATTCATCTGTTTTAAAGGCTGTGCAGATAAAGGTACAGGTGTCGGATAGATATTTTTGTAGATTGGTCTTGAAATTGGAAAGGTTGCAAGTATGTTTTAAGGATAAGGGGATAGAGTTCCAGGAGTAGGCTACATAGCTAGAACAGAGAAAAGTTCCTGCTGACAGGTGTGGAAGGAGTATTTTGTTTCAAGATCAAAGTGGCCTGGGAGGGGTATATATGTACAATAAGTCTATCAGGGCTTTGCTTTGTTCTGGTTTATATATTAATGTGTAGACTAAGAGTAGTTGTATGTAAGTGAGTTGTTTGAGTAATTCAAGTCAATCAAACTGTTTTAAGGCTTAGCAGTGATGGATTCTGTTTGATGAGTAAGTGGCAAATTTTGCTATTTTATTATAGCATTGGTTTAGTTTATTTTGGATAGAGGTTCGAAGATTAAGCAGAAATGGGGAGCCATATATTAAACTGAGGAGTAGGAATATACCGGCCAGGAGTTTCCTGGATTAATATTAGTTAAATATGTTTTGTTCTATAAAGTGGTGTCCCTAATTTGTAATGAGTTTTTTTTTGATAACCTGGTGTACATGTAAGTCAGATTTCAGGTTATCATCAATTATCATGCCTAGTATGTTGGTATGGAGTGGTGACTTATTTATTATTTATTTATTTAACATTATTGTACCAGGATAAAATCCGACTGAACAGCAGGTGTCCATTTTCAGCAGAGTTCTGGGGAAAAAAGCTCCAAGAGGTTCCAGTGTGAATACATAGGTTTTTACAGAGTGACAGTTGATTGCAAATAAGGAGTTGACTAACATATGATAGAATGCTAACATAAAAGGCAGAAACAGTTAAATGCATAACAATCTAATAGTACAGTCAGGAGATCACACACCTTACAGTACTACTACAGTAGGTATATGTAATGTATTCAGGAATAAGCACATATTCACAATATTTACAAAAATTGTACAATGCACATGGGTGACAGTGTAGAGTGAGCATCAGAAGTAGGTACATATTTATGATATTTACAGAGTATTCAATGCACATAGGTCACTGTGTGGAGTGAGCAGCAGAGGCATTTGGCGTAAGCTACCTACAGTGGGGTGAGGATTCAGGTGGGGTCTTTGCAGTTGCAAAGAGGGTTAGCATAAAAGTATGATTTTAAGGAGGTCCTTAAATACAATTGTTTAATTTTGTAGCCTGAGGTTGGGAGGGAGGGTGCTCCATGCTTTTGCAACATTGTAGGAGAACAGGGCTTCTCCAGAGCTGTTCTTACATGGATTGACTTTGATCAGGGATTTCTTACTGGATCGTAGTGTCCTGTTAGAGTTGTAGAAATGTAACATGCCTGCTAGAGCAAGGGTTCTGTCAGGCTGGTAAGAATTTGATGAGCTATGATGAGTTGGTGGTAGCGTAGTAAATTTGGATATCCTAAACAGTGTAGTTTAAGTAGGGATTGGCAGTGATGGCAGTGTGATCTAGCAATGGCTGCGAACCTAGCTATTTTATTGTAGCATGTGGAGAGTTTAGTCAGATCTAGAGTCTATAGGTCTATAGAGGTGTTATCAGAAACTATTATGAAATGTTGTTTGAGGTATGTAAGGGATTTTCAGGGGAAAATAGCATCTTTTTTGTTGGCTTGAGTAGAAGCTGAGAATTATTGAGCCAGATTTCAACTGATGAAAATGACTCTTGGGTGAATTATTGTAGAGTAATTGGGTTACTGGCAGAATAGATTAATGTGGAGCATCTGCATATTGTATAAGATATGCCTGACGTTTGACAGAGAGCAGATTGTTGGTAAGTATATTGTATAGCAGTGGCTCCAGTATGGAACCTTGGGGAACACCTGTTTTTATGGTTAGGAAGGATGAGTAGGAATTAATCCATTTAACAGAGTGGAAAGGTAGCTGGAAAACTATTTGGTGTAAGTGTTTGCTAGGCCAAGAGATGGGAGCTGTTTTAGAAATAAGCCATGGGAAATTATATTGAATGCCACGGACAAGTCCAGAAACAAGGCAGAAACCAGTTGGCCTTTCTCTCTGGCTAGGCTAACCATGTTGGTGAAGTCTGGGAGAATTGTGGTAGCACTATTCCCCAGTCTAAAACCTTGTTGGATGAGGGCAAGGAGGTTGTCTGTTTGTAAATCAGTCATACATTAATTATGAGTGCACTTATTCAAGGATTTTGAAAGAGGGGAGAGAATGGCAATGGGTCTAAAGCTGGATATATCATCAGTGTTGCCTCCCTTGTGAAGTGGGATGATGTGGGATTTTATCCATATGGCTGGGGCATACAGTTCCTGAATAGACCTATTTATGAGAATGGATACTGGAAAGGAAATTGATCTGGCAGCTATCTTTAGGAACTATCCAGAAATTCCATCTGGAGCTAGTGTACTTGTTTAATTTGTTTGAGATATTTCTTTATTGCTATGGTAGATACTGGTTTAAATGAGAAAGGGTAAATATTAATGGCAATGGGAAGTGAAACTGAGTGGGATATAGTCATATTATTAGAGGAGCTTGATTGTTTTGAGTTTGGTTGTGAAGTAGTTAGCGATGCTAACAATAAAGTGATCATTTAAAGCATTAGCTGTTTCTTCTGGTGAGCACTGGCAGTTGGGGTTTGGTTGTCCATTTAATCCAGGATGTAGTATTTAAGGTATGGTGGCCCAGAATTGTTTAGACTTTTTATAGCATCTATTCTGTAAATTGGGGTAATAAAGTTCCTTGTCAAGTTTGATCTGCAATCTGGCTTTATTTCATATGTATTTATATTGTTCAAAATTGTTTTCTGTTTTATTATTGAGCCATGTCTTACTGCGGTGGTGGTGCTGGGGTAGTGTTGTTGCCTCACAGTTAGACGTTGCCCATTCGATTCTTAGTTAGATCGTCTTCTGTGTGGCGACATGCGTGAACGGGCATTCCTTCGTTGAAGGTTGTGCGTTAGGCCCAGCAAGCCAGCACGTAAAACTCTACTGCCAGTCATTAGCCGAAAGACACATTGAGCCATGCCTTCCAGGATTTATCTCTATTCCTCATTAATTTCCTGGAGGGGTAGAATCTTTGAAATTGAATAAAAATGATTTTCTGCAATTAGGAAATCTTCTCAAATTTTTTTTGGCCAAATTTCAATACTGCCAGATGCAACATGAGCAACTTTGACCCAGAACTGTTTAACACCTCACTACAATCTCAGAACCGAAACATCCTAAAAATCCTGTCACTAGATAATGCTGTTATCCATGTTAATAAGATATTTATGGAACTAATAAACAGCATTAGTCTTAAAAAGAGTGCAAAACAATGCTGTTGGGGGGCATACTGTTTAGTAGTTATTAACTAGAAGATTTATGGGCAATATTATCTAACATTTAAAGGTTAAGTTCAATATTGATTAGAGGTAGATTCTTTCCATGCAGCAAGTAAAAAATAAATGTTTTGTACTCACCCTAACATTCCATCTGTGTTATCCATTTTCATTATTCCACAACTGTTGGGTTTGGATCTGGTCCTCAGATCCAACTCAGCTGCTTCTTCCAATCATAGCATTTTTAAACTCTTTGAGCTCCTCCCTTTACCCACAATGCCCCACCAACCTAACATACCTCAGACCCAGTTTGCTGCCCATATGACTAACAAAGCAATGGAAAATAAGAAAAGAATAGAGGCTGGAGCTCAAACAAGGAACATAGGTTCCTCCAAAACTATTCAATCTCTCCAGGAGTAGAAAAAGGAGGGGGTAGATGGGTGGGAAGTTGATAAAGAATGACAATGGGCAACACAGATGGAAAATTATGGTGAGTATATAACTTTTTAATCTGATGTTGTCTATTTCATTTATCCCTCAGCTGTTGGGACAGAGTCTCCAGCTACCTAAATCCTGGGAAGACTCTAAGGAAAGATATTCTGGAGCACTGCTGAGCCAAAGGCAGCTCTTCCCATAGAGACCAGGTCCAGTTGGCAATGTGCAATAAAGGTATGAGGATTAGCCCAAGTTGTGGCTGCACAAATATCATCCAAGGAAATTCTGGACAAAAAGGGTGATGAAGTTGCCATAGACCTGGTGGAGTGGGATCTGTGTAGTTTTGGCAAAGGTAAGCACTATTTTTGATAAACAAAGGTAATACAATCTGTTAACCATTTGGACGAAGTAACTTTAGATACTGGTTTTCCTAGTTTTGAATCAGAAAAGGAATCAAACAATTGATTGTACTTTGTTAGAGCTTTAGTTCTGGGAAGGGAGAATGTTAATTGTCTGTGCACATCTGACAAATGCAACTAATACTCACTTTTGTTCGAAATATTTGGAAAGAACACTAAAAGATTAATGACCTGATTAATATTGGACTCAGAAACCACTTTTGCTACAAATGAATGAACTGTAGAGAAACCCTATTCTTGTGAAAAACTAAATAAGGGGGCTTAGAGGACAATCCTTGGCGTTCCGACACTCTTTTGGCAGATGTAATCGCAACTGAGAAAAGAGTTTTCCAGCTAAAAATGTTATATCAGATTTAGCCAAAGGTTCAAAGGTGGTGGGGGGGGGGGTTGAGTCAAGGCCTGAAGTATGATGTTTAAATCCCAAGGTGGGGTAGGATCCTTTAAAAGAGTTGTAAGTAAAAATGTTCCTCATAGAAAGGCTTTGCAAAGTTTAGAGGAAGCTAAGGTAGAATTATCTATTCCCAGATGAAAGTTGGAAATGGCTGTTAATTATACTCTAATAGTTGAGGAACTAGCACCTTCACTGAAAATTGAGGTAAAAAGGTCAAGGACATTTGAAATCGGTGCTGAAAAGGGAGCTAAGTTTTTCCTTAGGGCCCATAGAAAAAAAATCTTTTTCATTTACTCTTGTAAATCTTTCTGTGGAAGCTTCATGAGAAGAGAACAAAATGTGACAAGGAGGAGAGCCTGGGCAGTCTAGCAATCAGTGGAATTGGAGAAACCAGGCAGTCAACTTGAGACCTGTTAAGTCTGGTTGAGTCATACCTGTCATATGAGACAGAAAGTCTGGAACTGGATCCAGAATCCATGGTAGATGTAGAAGATGAGGCCAGAGGAAGGGAAGACAAATCTGACAAGGCCAGTAAGGGGCAATGAGGATAACTGTGTTCTTCAATCAAGATGCTTTCTAGAGAAATTTTGGGATGACAGGTAATGGAAGATAGGCATAAAGGAGGTTGGAGGGCCATGTGTAAAGTAGAGCATTTCTCAGTGACTTCCCTGGTGGGGGAATCAGAGCAAAAAGCTTTCTGCATTTGTTGTTGGGGGGGGGGACAAATAGATTGCAAAATGGTTGGCCCCACTGATGGAATATTGTCTCTACCATGTTCACATTGAGAGAGAACTCAGGAGGCATCAAAATGGACCTGATTAGCTTGTCTGCAATCATGTTGGATTTCCCCAGGATGTGTGTTACTATCAGAAAGCAATTGGAAGAGATCACCAATTGCCATACTCTCATAGCTTCTCAACAAAGAGGGTAAGATCTGCCCCCCCCCCCCCTGTTTGTTGATATACCAGATGTCTGGATCACAATAGTCCCAACTGGGACAGTGTCTTAAGAGGCTTGTAGTGCTAGGAAGACAGCTCTCATCTCCGGGGCGCTGATATGCATCTTGACTTCTTTGAGAGACCATGTGCCTTGGACTGTCCTTTCAAGGAAATGCCCCCCCCCCCCATCCCAGCTGAGAGGCATCTGTGGTTATTGTGGCCTTGGGCTAAGGGAGAAGAAAAGGACAGCCTTTGTGGAGTTGATTGGAGTGGGTTCGCCATAGAAGATAATTCATCCATGCTTCAGACATTTTGACTAGCATGGAGAATAGGCCATTGAGTTACAGGTGTCCATTGAAGTATTCTCATATGGAACATGGCAAGTGACACCAGACTGATTGCAGCTGTCATGGATCCCAAAGCAAGTATTAGCCATGCCAGAAAGGAATAATTTTGTATTATTTTCTTGACCTAGAATTGGATGGTTTCTATTCAAGGTAGAGGAAGAGAAGCTATTTGGGTGGCTGAATCAAGGTGAGCACCAATGAATTCCAAACTCTGAGTCAGTATGAGCTGAGATGTGGTGTAACTGATTGATATTCCCAGTTGAGAGCACAGCTGGAGCAAGTAGTCCCTTGCTTGAATCACTTAATGCCTGGCTGGAGCAGTCAAGAGCCAGTCATCTAGATATGTAAACAGTCAGAATGCCAGCAGTCTCAAGTGTGCTGCTACAACTGCCATGCACGTGGTGAACAGCCGGGGGGGGGCTGTGGTGAGACTGAAGGACAGTGCTCTGAACTAATAATGACTGGTTTCCAGCTGGAAGCATGGGTGTCTTCTGGAGCATCTGTCCATTTTTATGTGATAGTAGGCATTTTTAAGATCTATTGAGCACATCCAGTTCCCTTGTACAGAAATGGCAGAATGGACTGAACCATGACCTGACCATATGGAACAGATAGATTTAGTTTGCTAAGATCCAAAATCGGTCTCAAGTCCCCTGTCCTTTTTGGCACCAAAAACAATCTTGAATAAGTTCCAGACACTCTCTGTTCTGGAGGTACCTCTTGGATGACTCTTTTTTTCTAGCATTTTTTTTATCTCTAGAGAATCTGCTTCCCTCTAACTGGGTGGAACATTGGGATTTTCTTTATGAACTTTTGGTGAGAATTGGGAAAAAGGTAAACATAACCTCTGGATATTATCCTCTGCATCCATAAGCCTTTTGTGATGTCTAGCCAGGCTCTCTAATGCAGGGAAAGGTGATCCCCAACTGCCTCCAGAGATGGATAGTTGGGCCTCCATTCAAGAGTACTGATAAAATCTTTCAGAGAAGGAATCTCTAGATCCCTCATTATGAAGACCACCTCTGCCACAGGAATGGCATCTTCCATTGGTATCCCCCTCGCCCCAGGGCTAACTATCTCCACATGGATCTTGAAAGGGACCCTGAGACTTTTTGAACCACATCTTTCTGCCACCTCATTGGTTCCTAGAAAAAGACCTTTGAGAGGTAGAAAAACATACGCCCACAGCAGACAGGGTCTTCCTTCATTGTTCACACCTAGAGAGTGTGTCTTTTACCTTATGGCCAAATAATGAAGTTCTGTAAATGGGTGCATTGATGAAAGAAGATTTAAATGGTTCCACAAAATCCCACCACAAGCACATCCAGGCATGTCTCCTAATTTAAATGCCTGAACCCATCACCCATGAGGTACCTTCAGCAGCATGAATGATTAAACTCATTTATGAATTAGAAATAAATTGAAGGATAGCCACCTGCAAGGAAATGGTATCCCCTGCCTCAGAAAATGTGGACCACAAAAGAGATTTGGTAAGATCCTTGACCAAATCTCTTTGAAGTCTGGTAAAATGTGCCAAATAATTCAGCAACCTTAAAGCAAAAGTTGTTGATGCATAGACATACTTTCCAAACCTGCCCAGTGCCCTAGACTCCATGTTAGGGGGGTAAACAGAGGAACCTTGTTCTGCTAGTTCCTTTCTCGTGGCTGGCACAACAGACTTTATTCCAGTGAAGGCAAACTTTTGGGGGTGCAAGGATTTTGAATAGTCTCTTGGGAGTAGGCTCGACACTATCTGGTTCCTTCCAACCCACCAAGAGACCAGATATATATGCTCATTGGTGGGTGGAGTTACCCAGGAGGTAGATGGGCCAGACTTGAGAGCCTCCAGAAACACTGATTCCTCTTGAGAAGGGTTATCAGGAGACCAGCCACCTCTTTGTTTAAGAAGTTCCAAGATGTCTCCAAAGGATACATCATCAGGTTGTGATTTTCTGGACCCTTCCCCCTTATGAAAATCAGTGTCATAAGTGTCTTCAGTGACAGACTCTTGTGGAGAGTCAAAGTGCCTTCAATTGCACATTCTCTTCTGAGAAACCTCCTCTTCTGATACCCTGATGGGTGGACTCAAGGCTAGTTTTGGCTGGCTGTCCCTGTGAAAGGGATAAACAAGGCTCATGACACAAAACCTAAGGAGATAAAGAGGTCTAATCTGAAGAAGACATGGTTGTCTGATCTCTAGGCATAGAAAAGACTCTCTCCACTACCTCAAAGATGGAGTGCCTAGGGAAAGTAGAAGCCAATGGATCTGACAAAAGACCCTGATGGATCATCAGCTACCAACATCTTGTAGGGAATGAACTTGAGGAGGAAGTCAGAACCAAGCTACCTAATGCAGATGCTCTGAGGGGAAGAGACAGCGCCAACAGTTTTGGATTTGACGCCAACAGCCCCAAGCCAGTGTCAACCCTTCAACTCTGAGAGTCCTCCAGCTTTGAGGTATTAAGTGCTAGATGACTCAGAGAAACTATTGGAGTCAAAGAAACTATCTTTGGAGCCGATGAAGGTGCTCCCAAGGATTCTGGATCTGACAACTCTGAAACCAAAGGATGGATTGAAGAAGGATATATTAAATGGGGTGTAGATCTAAGAAGCCTCTCAAGACCTGAGGGGATTTGAGCTGAGAGAACTCCCATTTTGAATTTGCATCCAAAGGAACTTCCTTATCATTCTATCCACATCTGCTTTGGACAGGCTCCTGGAGGATCAAGGAGAGGAAGCAGTAGACAAAGGCCTGGAGTGTCATCTAGGTGACAGTTCAAGGAACAGAGAAGGTAATCTGGATGAGATAGGCTCTGAGAGTAAAGGTGGCTTATGGATCTGAGGGGATCTCTTGGCTGTTGGTTCTACAAATGTTTAGCTGGTGGCTCCGATGAAGGAGCTAAAGTTGATGCTGAAGTAGAAGGGCACTTAGGGGATCTTTTGCGAGAATCCCTAGCAAGAGTCACCCTTCTTGTCCTGTTTCTTAGGGGTTTGACCCCCAGCAACTAGAGTGGAGTGTTTAGAAAGAATAAAACCCCAAGTATAAGTTTATTCTTTCTATCAATTAAGGGTCTGCAGTTGAAGCCTTTACAGATTTCACAATCCATGTCTAGGTGTTTGGGACCTAGACAGTACACACATTCTGTATGGGTATCCAAATTCAGAATTTTGTGCCCACAAGCCATACACATTTTGAAACCAGATGGTTTGTCTGACATATTGAAAAGGTTAAACAAGAAGCAGAAAAATAACAATGCAATATAAGAGGAACACTATAAAGAGAAGAAAAGGAGGGAAAGAATGTTAATGAAAGAGTACTAAAATTAGTACAGAAAGGGAAAAAGAGGAAGACTACCAATGATGGTATAATAAGGTACTCAACGAGTACAAGAAAAATGGCTTAATAAGTAAATTTTACAAGGATAAAAAGGTGGAATGAGAAATAAATGAAATTAAACTCACTGAAAGCTGAGAATTTCAATTAGACAGTATCTACTTCTGTTCACAATGACGGCAAATGAGATCTCAGGTATGTCAGGTTGATGGAGCATTATGGGTAAAGGCAGGAGATTCAGAGTTCAACAATTCTATGATCTGGAAGAAGCGGCGAAGTCAGATCTGAACCCAACAGTTGAGGAATGAATGAAATGGACAACATCAGATTATATTTTACAGCTGCATAACTATGCAAGCTAAAGGGAAAGGGTGTTGGGGGACTGATACACTATTAATGGGAGGGTAACTAACAGGCAGATTATATTTGAAAAGGACACTATTAAAGTGGGATCAGAGTTAAGTGGTTGGTACTATGTCCCAAGTCACATGTGCATACCTATAGTGGTTAGTATAGTAATATGTCAAATGCCAATAACATTTTTTGAAAGGATTTAAGATTATTTCTAGTAGTTATTTAAAAACAGTAACATACAAGGCAAGGCTGTTAATGCAGGCTGAACTCTTGGTTAGCCTCAGTACAATTGCCCTTTGTTCTTTTACTTGCTTAGTAACTGCCCTTATAGTCGGAGATAGCTCTATATTAGAAGACCGACTGTTTAGGTGATCGAACACCTAAACATTGATCTTCTAATATCGAACTGCACAATGTTGAATGTCCCAGGGAAACAAATCCCTCGGCCACAGCACAGAAAACATTACTTTTCATCTAAATTAAGTGGGGGGCTTGGCCCCCCCCAAACACCCCCAACATGGGGGGCTGTGCCCCCCACACCCCCCTAACTAAATATACCAACTCCAAGATCGCTCAACAGTAGGGAAATGCAAACTCTGGTGAATGGCCAAGGGAAATATTTCCCTGCGTTAAATCGGCCGTTCGCTATTTTTTGCTTTCGATATTAGAAGATCGATGTTTAGTTGTTCGATCACCTAAACATCCAGTCTTCTAATATAGACCCATCAGAGACAATGCACATGAGAAGGGGGAGGAGTGATTGCTTGATGTCTGGGAGATGACACAGACCTTTATCTAGGACAAGAGATGAGAAGGCAGAAAAAAGAAATAATGCTTGAGAATGAAGTTACATTGATTAACTGCTAAAGCGTGAATGTAACAGAGAAAGGCAGACTGTGTTAGAAAGCCAGCCTTGTTTACATGCCTACTGAAACAGCTTTGGCCAAGAACAATGAGTCACCAGCAAGCTAAAAACTTCAGAAGAAGGTATAATAGGTCTCAAATGTAAAAAAAAAATATGCAGACTTGAGCTAATCTAGAAAAGGAAAGCCAGTCTTCTCTACATGCCCACTGAAGAGCTTTGACCAAGAATATTGAGACACCAGCAAGCTGAAAAAAATTCAGACAGTGGTAGTATAGACAAGGCCCAAATGTAAACTGCCAAACTCCAAGAACCAAAAATTCACAAAGGCACAGGACCACCACGAGCTGGAATCAACAATTTATTTAGTGCTTTCGTCAGTTGTGAGCTATGGCTTCTTCTGAAGAAGTCATAGTTCACAACTGACGAAAGCGCTAAATAAATTGTTGATTCCAGCTTGTGGTGGTCCTGTACAAGGCCCAAAGGTAAAAAAATATGCAGACTCGAGTTTTATGGGACTAACAAATGCCTGTCTCAAGATGACTTTCCTATTCCTGTCCATCTATTTGGACAGAAAAAGTACAAATATGACTCAGCCATTGTCCATGTGGGTGTGAATAACCTGAGATTTTCTCCCTGGGCTACATGAAAAGAGATGTGATGGAACTCTCAGATTATGCGGCCCAGGCAGGTATGACCCTAGCCAATATGAGCAGAAAATGATTGACTTCAACAATTCTTGTCATTCTAAGGGGATCCAGTATTTGTCTGCCTGGGACAATATGATCGACCTCGATGCTTTGCTAGAGATGGCCTGCATCTGTCACCCCTGGGATTCTGGGTACTGGCTAAGGCTCTTGCCACCCCTATTTTGCCTTTTTAGGGAGTGTTCCAAAGACCAAAATTCCACTGTAACATCTACAAACAAATGCAATCTCAGGGTCATGCTGCTCAGTGCTAGACGTCTAAATCTCAAGATGCACTTGCTTGAAGCTCTCCTCAAAATGGAGAATATCAACATCTGTACTGTAATGTAGACCTGGTTTAAAGAGGCAGAAAACACCCCTGCACTCCCAGGCTACAATTCATTCCATACCTTTCAGCCTTAGAATACAGCCGGAAGCTTCAAAGGCAGTGGTGTCTCCATTTTCTTAAAGGATATGCACACCTCTAGACTGGTAGCCCAGCATAATGCTTCTGAGATACTTCAGGTAAAACTAACACTGGGTAAGATGGTGATGCAAGTTATAACCTGCTACAGAACCCCAAACATGTCCCCAGACTCTTGCTCCAACTTCCTAAGCACCCTGGAATCTATCAAGGTCCAGCTCAATACTCTCATACTGAGTGACTTCAACTACGCTTCCATCAACTGGGAAAATTATTCAAGTACCAATGTAGAGGCCCAACGCTTTCTGGAATTTATCAGTTCCAATGCCCTGGACCAGCTCATTCTGACCCCCACTCGAGGAATCAACATCCTCAACCTGGTTATCACCAACATGGGAGACCATGGCTCCACACCTATAGTCATTTCCTCCCTAGTTAAATCTGACCACAAACTGATCACCATGGAAATCCCCATCTCACCTACACCCCCCGCTAAGGTGACCACCCTGAAAAACTTCTCTAAAGCTGACTTTGGGCTCCTAAAAACAGAGGTGGCTAACTTCTCGGCACCCATGCCAATGAAAAATAGCTGCATGGCTGCCGAATCATACACCAATGCACTGTACAAGTATGTACACAAATGCATGGACCTTGCCATACCAAATAGAACTAAGATGCTCTCCTCCAAAAAAAGGAAGCCAATCTGGTGGTCCCCAGCAATCAATAAACTTGACAGCAGAAGGAAGAAACTGTTGAAGAAAAAAATGAAGTCACAAGACTGGAAAACCTCCCTTATCAGTCTCAACAAAAAGCGGAGATCCCTTATCAAATCCTCTAAAGCCAGCTATGAAGGCAGAATTGCGGCTGACACCAAAAATAACCACAAAGCCTTCTATAGCTATATCAAAAACCGCAAAGGCAGTACCCAGATTTGCTCTGAGTTATTGCACAATGGCACCTCCTATACTGAGCCAACAGATATAGCCAACACACTGGCCGACAGATTCAGTGCCAACTTTACTCTTCTCCCCCCCAAGGGCCCTATCACAATACCAGAAGAAAGCCTGGTACCCACCATTTCTGCAGCACAGGTAAAAGCAGCATTGTCCAAAGCCAAGAATACAGCATCCATGGGACCTGATAATATCCCTGGCTGCATCCTACATGAGCTACAAAATGAACTGGCACCACATCTTTGTACCCTGTTTAATCACAGCCTTACCTCAGGCTTTGTCCCTAATGAATGGCACACTGCTACAGTAATCCCACTCCATAAAGGGGAAGCAACTACAGACCCTGGGAACTATAGCCCCATTAGCCTGACGAGTCTGGTATGCAAAGCTATGGAGTGCATCATCATGGACCTGCTTAACAAAGATATAGGCAGTCTCCAAACTCTTGACCCCACACAGTTTGGCTTTCTCCAGGGGAGATCCTGCCTGCTGAACCTGGCTGACATCTTCGAGGCAGTCACCAAGGCTGTGGATGGGGGTAAGGAGTGCATAAAGCCTACTTCAACCTGGCCAAGGACTTTGATACCATTCCCCACTCAGGCATCATTGATAAACTCACCAAACTAGGCATCAATTCTTACATCACTAGGTGGGTTGCAAATTGGCTCACAGACAGGACCCACAGAGTGAAAGTTGAGGATTCCAAGTCAAACTGTCGATCAGTCACAAGTGGAGTCCCACAGGGCTTGGTCCTGGGCCCTCTCCTATTTGTCATCTACTTCTCAGAAGTCCAGGCCAACACAGAAGGACTCTGGCTGACCAAGTTTGCTGATGACTGCAAGCTAGGAGTCATTATCAACTCCCCAAGTGATGCAGACATCCTACAAAAGGGCCTCTCTGAAACAAATGACTGGTGTCAGAACCATGGCCTGAAGCTTAACGCCAGAAAAAGCATTATCACCCCCTTTGGAAAAAACTCAGTTCCCATGAATTACCACGTTGATGGGAGCCACTGAACACTGAAGGGGCCATAAGAGATCTGGGCACCCAGATCGACAGCCACCTCACCTTCGACCACCACATTGCCACTGTACTCAGAAAGTCCTTCTACATGCCACATCTTATAACAAAAGATTTCACATCCAGGAAAAAAGAGGTCATCATCCCTCTCTACTCATCCCTCATTAGACCAATCATTGAGTATAACACCCCTTTTGGCATGTACCTGACCAGGCACCTACAACAGCTGGAGAGGCCACAAAAGTACCTCACAAAAAGGATCCTAGGCCTTAAACATATGTCCTTCATGGACAGACTCAAGAAACTTCAGCTGTTCTCAGTCTCTTATTGTCTATTTAGAGGTGATCTCTGCTTGACTTACAAAGCCATGTCCGACCCAGCCCTACTTGAAATGCTACACCTAAAGAAATCCCAATTGCCCCGTGCCACATACTCCAGAAATCACAACCTCATTACCACAATTAACAGAACATGCTGGAGGGACAGGTTCATCTCTCAAAGACTGCCCATACTCTGAAATAAGCTTCCAATTCATGTTAAGCAGAGCACCTCACTGGCCCTCTTCAAGAGAAATCTTGACGAGTGGATGGGTAACAGAATGTTCACTCCATGGATCATTCCAGTTGCCCTACTGGATATGGGCACTGTGAACTAACATCGGGTGGCACGGTGCCTGGGAAATTTTCTTTTTTGAGCTAGACTTGTAAAGGCTCCAGGACCATTAGCCTAGTACACATCTATGAACCTATGAACCTATGTAATAGTGCAAGCTGAGATCACACTGGGATGAAAAGTGCTATGCAATAGTCCTTCTTAGGGAAGACATTCATATCTCCTTTGTGGGGGGCTTCTTAATCTTTCGGTGAAAGTGGACAAGAATGGATAGTCATAAACATACAGGCTGACATATTATGATTTTGAATGCACTATGGCATTACCCTTCTCCATCCATGCATCAGTTTCTTTTTCTTCTGCCAGAATTGGTGTTCTCCAAGTTTTGTATTTTTAGGTGAAAAGAACTTGATGGCATGAGTAAAATTAAGTACCAAACATCAATGGATTGCTGGATAACTGGTATTTCACTTAAATGGCTACAGCATTAACGTGCCCTAACTGGCAACCTCTGTTATTAGACTGATAGTTGACAGCAAACCCGTGGGAATCACTTTATGTGAAGTTATCCCCTAATGTCAGTGATGACTATTTGGATTAGATTACTAGTATCATGTGAGGTGTGATTCCTGATTTCATAAAAATATACCAAAGTCAGTTCATTTCCCAGGTTCAGTACCGTTTGCAGTTAGAAATGACAGATCTTAACTGGTTCCTGGTGTCAGTTATAGCCTTTCTTCCCTGCCCTCAGCTGAAAACTGGTATTGCCAAGGAGGATGTTGCCAGCTATCAAATGCAATGAATAAATAAATAAATAAATGTACCTTTGGTTGGTAAAGTTAGAGGATGTTTATACCAAATTATAACAATTACTACAGTCTAATAACCTCTTGGTTGAAAACTCCTGAGTTAAGAAGGAAGAGGTTAAGAGAAATTGATCACAAGAAATATAAGATACAGAAACAACAACATTTTTAAGCAATCATCTAATGGGAAACAGCCATATGTCTGTTTGACACTCAATATTCTAAGATATGCATAACACAACAAGATAAAGAGACCTGTGTGGTTATCTTTCCCAAAATGAAAATAAACCTTTCCCTGAATTTAAATAATCCCCCTGCCAAGAGATGCATAAGAATTATTGCCATTTTGTGTTAATTCTGTACAGCGGCTTATATTGTTCACCATCTTTCCAGTTATAATTCACCATTGAAGTCTTCTACTGGTGATGTGACCAGTAACTTCATATCTTTTAAGGTAGTTTTTTGCTATTTTATTTGATAAGTTAAATATTACATTGCATTGTACTCTTTTGCAGAGAAGTTGAGTAAATAAATTTAAAATATGCTCATTCCTCTGCATTAGACACCCACAACCATTCCCCCTGTCAAACTACAAAAAAGTGTGTTCTTCTTCTTACAAGAAAGACTACAGGACAATAAAAGTCCAACAGTAACCGTGAGCTTACAGTTACAAGTGTATAATGGTGTGGTGGTTCACAACTGGAAACAGTATTTCACTTTCTTTAAAACTATATATCTTGATATCTGAAAAGCATTTTCTGATGTCACTGATGATAATGCTAGATATAATTGATACTCCTTTAATGGGAAATACCTGTCATTGCTATGAATAGTGTTCAGGTGTTAACCTGAATATATTTAAATAAGAGCTGGATAACCCAGAAAAGATGACTCATAGAGAAGCTGCAGAGTAGTCTGAAAGTATTTTTAGAAAGTTAATTAAGATTTCAAAACTCAGTCCATCAGGTCTGGAGAAGGAGTAAGTCAGAAGGCTGAGTGGTTTGCCAGAGTAAAGTCCTGGTGACTATTGTGGCACCTGCCCAGAAAAAAAGGAGATGTTTTATTGTGCGGGTATTCAGCCCCAAAGGTAATGTAAGACTTTGTGTCATAAAAATGCATAAATCTATTAGTTAATTTGTTTCCTTATTTGTTTGTTTGTTGGCATCTGCTTTGCATTTTGTTTACACAAAATAAAATTGTTTTTGCTACATTATTTTCCACAATGACCTCACCATTCCTCTGAATGAATGTAAAATAAAATAGTGCCTAGACACAAAATTGTGTACTTATGACAAAAGCAACCATTCTTGATAATAATCCCAGAAATGTCTGGCAGATAGTCAACAACAAGGGTAAAGCCATTTCACAATGGTCCTCACTTCTTTTGGATGTGTGACAATTCTTTGGATTTAGATAAAATATGTTTAACTTTGACTTAACATCACCTTCCAATAATCACCATAGCATTATATCTGCAGGTATAGAATGTTTCCCAATGACCCTGTAAAGGATAAAGTGGGTTATCGGAAAATGGGTTAATAGCTGGCTGGCAGGATGGATGGATGGATGGATGAACTTAGAGTACCCCATTTAACTCTAAGCAAATCACCTTATGATTTTTTTATAGAAGATACCTGAAGATATTTATTAGATGGGTGTCACTCAGAGTGAACATCTGCACACACATTTTAAAAAGATGTACGCTGACAATGTTGTCAGGCCTCTATGACATGTCACACACTTAACCATGACACCAGGAATTTGGCTTAATGTATAAAAAGAATAATCATTGGTTCTTAAACTTAAAAAAATCAGAAATTTCCTTTACTGCCATATTACTTCTCTATCTCTCTCTTCTCTGTGACATGGCAAAAGAGAGATGGAGAAGGCAGTCAATGCATAACACAGACAAGTATATCCTAACCTGTAACACACATAATAGGTTTTGGAATGGCCATAGCACCCTAGCACCATTTCTGTTATTCTCTGACACAGTCCTTACCTCTGTGGAAAAAGGCAGACTTACCGAGAGGAAAGAAAGGACTTTGCATCTCTCCTTGTTGTGTTTTTGAGCTGCACACCAGATCAATGTTTCAAAGACTGATGAGTAGACATTAAAGCCATGTCAGGTGAGTTCTGGGGTGCCTCAGTAAGCATCTGGAGGTCTCTCCTCATTTCCATTTTTTGTAATTCTCCTTTTTTTATTTCTTGGTGGTCTATAACACCTCATTTCTTCTTCACCCTCATGTAAATCCATTTGTACTAGTCTAGCACCAGTTGCTAGAAAGATGATCACTAATGATAAATGAAATATGAAAAGTGAAGGAAAATGCACTCACGCATGCACACATACAGACACAGACACACACACACACACACACACACACACACACACACACACACACACACACACACACAAACATACACACACACACACACACACACACACACACACACACACACACACACACACACAGACACACACACGCACACACACACGCACACACACACACACACACACACACACACACACACACACACACACACACACACGCACTCACACACACACACACACACACACACACACACACACACACACACACACACACACACACACATTCTTAGCATAGTCTGGCATCTGAAGCATGTGAAGACTATGTAATTCTTTCCTCTGACCTTTGCCCCTTTTAAGTACCTTGGAATTTGACTCATTTAGCTCAGTAAGACATTCTTATTTTGAGGACATAACAGAGCAACAAAGCAACATTAATATTCACCTTACATTATGCCACATCTTGATCTGGTTTCAGAGAAATGATTGTTTTGATGATGAAGATGATGATAATGACAATATATGAGTACTTCCCAGCACAATAATGGATAGAGTTTTTTGCAGTTGATTGCCTTTAGGAAAAAGCAACCTGTTTACATCCTGCTAAGCATGCTTAATTTTGCAGGTTCATACTTCTCTAATGTGTTAATAAATACTGTTGTTTCTTCTTGGTACAATCATGATGGTTCCCATTCTAAGAAAGAGCTGGACACATAATGATGATGTTGTTGTATAGACTCAAGCTTCTGGAATGCTGCCCCCACTGGCTAGGGTCATAGCCAGAGAGCAGCATTATGAACTTAAATCTGGTTCCATTAGAAGATGGTATGCAATGCAACCTCATCAACCTCATACCAAGCATTAACTACAGTAGGACCATATGTAAGACATGACTTTCCACCTGAAATGACAGGCTATACAATTGTTATAAGGATGCTTATACTATAAGCACTTGGAGAGGACTACTGTTACTCAACTCATGCCTGAAGCTACCCACACCTAATACCCAGAGTATCTATATTAATTTTACTCTAATTCTGATCATACTGATTAGCAGTTATACAATTATCCATCTATGTAACTCATCAATTCATTGTCTCACTTTCTCTCTCTCTCTCTCTCTTTTTATTTTATTTTTTTATCATGCATAGATACATGGCATTCATTTCCTGTGTATTCTTTCCTGTACTGTGTCATGATGTAACTAACACATGCAATCTCTCTGTATCTTCTACTGGCACTGTACAATATGTGGCATCCTTTTTTGATTTTTGCCTCCTTCCCAGGATGTCAGCAAAAATGGTACATCAGTGTCAATCTATTTACTCTAATAAGAAATAAGAAAATAAATAATGTGATTAGAGACCTTGGGACACAGCTAGACAGTAGTCTCTCCTTTGATAATCAAATCGCCACAGTAGTCAGGAAATCCTTCTATGTGGCACACCTCATCAAAAAAGTTTTCTCATCCAGGAAAAAAAAAGTCATTGCTTCCATCTACTCATCACTCATTAGACACACTATAGAGTACAACACCCCTTTTGTTATGTACCTCACAAGACATCTACAACAACTGGAAAGGCCACAGAAATGCCTCACAAATAGGATTACCAGCCTCAAACAGATGCCCTATGCAGACCGTCTCAAAAAACTCCAACTTTACTCCGTCGCATATCACCTACTCATTGGTGATCTCTGCCTAACATACAAAGCTATGTCAAACCCAGAGCTGTTGGACATGCTCCACTTAAAGAAATCCCAATCCCTCTGAGCTACACACTCTAGGGACCTAAACCATGTCACCACAATAAATAGAACATGCTGGAGGGATAGATTCCTGTCCCAGAGACTTCCAATACTCTGGAACAAACTACCTATCTATATCAAACAAAGCTCCTCATTAGCACTCTTCAAAAAAAATCTTGATGATTGGATGGGAGATAGGAATATCACTTCTGTGGCTCTGCTCGACATGGGCACAGGAAAATAATTTTCTTGTGTGGCGAAAGCCAGGGTACCTTTTAGCTAGGCTCATACAGGCCCTCGGGTCAATTGCCTAGTACCTACCTATGAACCTATGAATAAATCTGGAGAGGCAGTATGTCAGAACTAGTTGCAAATTCTCTGAAATATAATGACATTAACTCAGACATTACATTAATGATTTTTGGGAAATAGTTTTCTCCTTTATTGAGACTAAACAACTGCATCCTCATTTATCTGTTAGATCCTATACGATCATCCTTTTACTGTTATGTACCATTGGAGAAGCTTCTGGGAATATGCCATGTACATTCCAAATGTGCACCTGAGAAAATCTTTTTGCTCTTCAGAAGCATCTAGCACTATCAAGAGATCATGCCTTTAACAAGTGTAATAGTTATGTTCCAAATTTTGCAAGAATTTTTTGAATTGTGAGTTTTCATAGTTCACATCTTAAAAAATACACACATATATATATATATATATATATATATATATATATATATAGATATATATATATATATATATTTACTGTGGCTATAAAAAATGTACACACCCCTGTTGAAATGCCAGGGTTTTGTGATATAAAAAAATGAAATCACAATAAATAATTTCAAAACTTTTCCCACCTTTAATGTGACCTATAACCTGTACAATTCAATTGAAAAACAAACCAATCTGTTAAAGGAAAAAATATAAAAAATAAAAAACTACAATAAGCTGGTTGCATAAGTATGCACACACTTAAACTAATACTTTGTTGAAGCACCTTTTGATTTAATTACAGCATTCAGTCTTCTTGAGTACACACTTGCCATCAATTAAAGAGACTGATTAACCCCAAATAAAGTTCAGCTGTCCTAGTAGGATTTTCCTGACATTTACTCAGTTCCCTGCTACATCAAAAGCCATGGTTCACAGAGAGCTTACAAAGCATCAAAGGGATCTCATTGTTGAAAGGTATCAGTCAGGAGAAGGGTACAAAAAATTTTCCACAGCATTGGATATACCATGGAATGCAGTGAAGACAGTCATCAAAAAGTGGAGAAAATATGGGACAACAGTGATGTTGCAAAGACCCTCCAAACTTGATGAAAAGACAAGATGAAAACTGGTCAGGGAGGCTGCCAAGAGACCTACAGCAACACTGAAGGAGCTGCAGGAATTTCTGGCAAGTACTGGTTGTGTACTACATGTGACAATAATCTCCCATATTCTCCATATGTCTGGGCTATGGGGTAGGGTTGCAAGACGGAAGCCTTTTCTTACACAACATCCAGGCCCAGCTAAAGTTTTCAAAACAATACATCAAGTCTCCCAAAAGCATGTGGGAAAATGTGTTATAGTCTGACGAGACCAAGGCTGAACTTTTTGGCCACAATTCCAAAAGGTATCTTTGGCGCAAAAACAGCACTTTGCATCCACAAAAGAACACCATCCCCACAGTGAAGCATGGTGGTGGCAGTATCATGCTTTGGGGTTGCTTTCTTCAGTAAGAACTGGGGCTTTAGTCAAGGTGGAGGGAATTATGAACAGTTCCAAATACCAGTCACATCTAGCCCGAAACCTTCACGCGTCTGCTAGAAAGATGAAGATGAAGAGGAATTTCATGTTGCAGCACAACAATGACCCCAAGCATACATCAAAATCAACAAAAGAATGGCTTCACCAGAAGAAAATTAAAGTTTTGGAATGGCCCAGCCAGAGCACAGACCTAAATCCAATAGAAAATCTGTGGGGTGACCTGAAGATGGCTGTACACAAGAGGTGCCCTCGCAATCTGACAGATTTGGAGTGCTTTTGCAAGGAAGAGTGGGCAAATATTGCCAAGTCAAGATGTGCCATGTTGATAGACTCCTACCCAAGAAGACTGGATGTTGTAATTAAATCAAAAGGTGCTTCAACAAAGTATTAGTTTAAAGGTGTGCACACTTATGCAACCAACTTATTGTATGTTTTTTATTTTTTATTTTTTTCTCCAAACTGATTTGTTTGTTTTTCAATTGAATTGTACAGTTATAGGTCACATTAAAGTTGGGAAAAGTTCTGAAATGATTTATTGTGGTCTCATTTTTTTATATTACAAAACTTTGCATTTGAACAGGGTTGTGTACACATTTTATATCCACTGTGTATATATATATATATATATATATATATATATATATATATATATATATATATATGTGTGTGTGTGTGTGTGTGTGTGTGTGTGTGTGTGTGTGTGTCTGTGTGTGTAAATGGGTGTCAGACATCCTGTCAAAACAACAGAATTCCCACACCCAGGAGACCAACACCATTTGGTTGACAGAGAGGTGATCAACAGGTATGCAGGATCGACAATTCCTAAGTAGGGGAATATTTCCTTTCCTCAGGGATTGTGCAGTCTAGCAGGGGGTGAAACAAGCAAAGTTCTCTCCTGGAGCATCCACTGTAATGGGTCAACATTCTGTTTGTCGACCACTTTGGAGGTTGACATATGGGCTACTCAACTAGAGTAGACCATTTATATAAATATATATATATATATATATATATATATATATATATATATATATATATATATATATGAGTCTACTTTGTTTCATTGAATCTCATTTCACTGAATTTCATTTCACCCCAACCATTTAGCTGAAAACTCAAATTACTGAAAACTCATTTCACTGAATCTCATTTCACTGAACTGCAGTTAGTATATATGGCACTGTGCAGAGTACTGTAAGGCAAGTAAAAGGTATATGCCCTTTTCCCCACTGTAGTGCGATCCTGGAGTTAGTATATATAGTTAGGGGGGGGTGTGGGGGCCACAGCCTCCCACATTAGGGAGTGTGGGGGGCATAGCCCTTACTTAGTTTGAGTACATATCGTGTTCTGGAGAGAGTTAGTCATTGGTATTGCAACTATGCATATCTATTGTTTAAAATGTATTATTTTAAAGTTTTTGATAAAATACAATATAAAACAAACAAGGTGAGGGGCTATGTGTCAGGGTTATTCAATGAACTGAGATTCAACGAAACAATGTAGACCCATATATATATATATATATATATATATATATATATATATATATATATATGTATAAAGTATACAGACAGTGATAGCATGCACTTTCAAGGTTAATTTTAAACATCCCTATTATGCAATTTGTTTTATATACAAAATATAGCATAATATCATTAATGACCATTGCTTTATTTTATGTTATTAATTAATTGTACTGGTGCCTCTGGATATCTACATTCATTTGAATGAGTCACTCACTCACTGATGTAATCATTTAAAATAATGTGACCACAAAGAAAGAACTCTTATCATCAGTATATAAATATAACCCTTGTATGAGTATTGATTTAATTCCAGAAGGACTAATTATGTTACTTACAGTGAATAGCAAATCTGCTATCCAAACCTGTTTCACTTGAAAGAGAAAGTGTTACGGCAAAACTGATATCTTGCAAGAGAGCAATAACAGGTGTTTAAGCATGCCATCTAGAAATACATTCACTCTTTTATTCCACAGGAAGACATTTCAGATTTTTTTTAAAGTAAGCATTCACTGCCTTGCTTTGTAAGTCTGCATTGTTCTAGTGGATATATAGTTGCATAATTTGTTTTCAGACACAGATGTCTTTTGTATTGAGTTTAAGCTAAAAGGAGCAGTATATGAACAACCAAATGCAGTATAGAAAGAGATTAACAATAGCAATTGTCGTTATAATAAATAACATCTCTGCAGGAAAGCAAAGTGTTTTACATTGTGGTAACCTTCAAGTTGTTCCCTGAAATACAATACTTTTATTCTCTGTTCTGGTAAGGAATAAATACTGTATAATTTTTGTAAGTTTTAGTTAACTATATTTAGAAGTTTGGTCTGACAACATTTTACTGGGAGTTGGCTGTATTTACTATTTATTTCTACATGTCTGATTGACTTTATAGTCATAACTGCACTGATACAGTTGACAAGTGTAAATAAGCTAGTAGACTGAACTGATAAAATAAAATAGTAATGCATTAATCTGAGCATGTTGTGACATGCAGAATATCAGCATGCTCATGATTATGTGAGTCAAGCTATACTTAATGAGGTCTGCAGATAATATGTCCTTTGGACTGTTACACTTACTTGAGGGAGGTTAAGGTGCCAAGAATAATACTTGACCTAACACTGAAATAAGTATTTGACAAGCAAGTTGCAAGTTGAGTGAAGGAGTAACAGCAGGTATGCAAAAATTGTTTAATTAAGATATATTCTGGTAGCTTCTAGAGATAACAAATAAACTTTATTATAATTTCACTATAACTTTAAGACAGAAAAACAAATTACTCTTTGCCTTTGACGTATTTAAGAAGTAATGAAAAATAGAGTCATTAACTGTCAGCATATCAAGAAATGACATCAACCAATAAAAAAGATCATGTCATTAATTCTTAAAGAAACATACCACTATAGAATTACTTCACAATAGATATTTCATATTAACTATGTTATTAAGCACTAATGGCTGTAAGGTGTTATATATTAATATTAAACATGCATTTTAAAATAAAATATCAGAAAAGGGAGATTCAACAGAGAGTGAAACTTAGAGAAGAACCTTTTTTTCAGACAAGAAAGTCCTGAATGTAATGAAATGACAGGGTCTTTATTACAAGCCACATAGTGTTGCATCTCTTGATGTATGCTGCCTAGGGAAATGGTTAGGGTAATCTCTGTCACTAACTCATATGTGAATAATTGGACACATCTCCCTTTTCCAAGTCACTTTCATCAAGTAGCAAAGACAGGAACATGCCTCCTAAAAGACTGCAGTTTGATTATGTTAGAAGGTAATCTATGGGCTATGTTAGGAAATTAAAAATGTTTCAGCCCTTCATTTTTCTTTGGAAAGTGACATGCTATCATTTTTTGTGTAGGTAAGGCTTACTTAGACTCCTTTCCTGCTGCTGCTACAATCTCCTGTTAAAGTAAGTGTCTAAACAGCAGAACAGTTACAAAAAATTCTGTCTAAGACTTGTAAAACCTCTTTAGGACAGTCTTCAGTTTTCAAGCTCATTTGGAACCCTCAAGTAGCAATCTCAATAAAGTTATTTTGATTTCAGTCGTGTTCCATACAACCACAAAAGGACAGCACAGTGTTCATACAGTACATTATCTAAAAAAACAACAGGGCACAGTCTTATTGGTTTTATGATATGTCATTAAAGTAAGATAATAGACAGCATAATATAATTTTGTATTGCAGGCTATATGTGACATGCTGATGGTTACTCTCATTTCTTGCTGAGATATGGCTCATAAAATTATCTTGTATGCAGTCGCTCTCATCAAGGTATCAGTGTTGTCAAAATTATATGTCTCCATGTGGTTGAAAAGCTTGTGGGAAGTCTTACCTAAATTGGACAAATTGCCTTTCGTATCAGTATATAGTAATCTATTTATGACCTCTTGCATCTCCTGTAGGATATTACTCTAGCTTATGCTGATCTGGAAATTCAGTGCCTGTACAGACAGGGTAATGGAGGTATACTATATTCTTTGTGTCATACCTATCTAGTAACTTGGAGTTTTGACCTGGTGGCAGAGTAACAAAAGCTAGAGTTACTTTTTACCCTTGGATCTGCCAGCGGAGTCTCCATATCACCAACCACTATGTTCATTCATAAACCATTCTTCAGTGTTGTTGCTACACATATTGCATACCTAAAAGTCTACACCTAGCATGTAAAGAAAAGAAAAGAAAAAAACAATATATATATATATATATATATATATATATTCACACACACACACACACACACACACACACACACACACACACACACACAAACACAAAATACACACAACACACACACACATGTATATGTATAAATGGTTTACTATCACTTTACCAATTGCATTTTGTGTGAGTTATCAGTGAACCCCCACACCCTCGGCTTCTTATATATACAAACTGAGATCGCACTACAGTGAGGGAAAAGGTACATTTTCTGATCCCCACTATAGTGCAATCTGCATTACAATGTTAAAATTCACAACATTGAATGCTGTAGTGTACTCGCTGTTGTGCATTTCAACATTTTCTTTTTCGTTCTTGTAATACTGTTGAATTGGGCATCCAGACTAACATAAATCGAACAAAGTCTGATCGCCCATTTCATACTAAACTTATATAAATATATATAAATATATTGATATATATATATATATATATATATATATATATATATTTATTTATTTATTTATAAATATAAATGTCTAGAATACAATTGAAATAACTGTGTTTTACCTATGTAAAGTGCTTATTGTATAATTTGATGTACATTTATTTTATTTACTTTAAATATTTCTATAAATTCTTTGTAAAATCTACAATGTAACTGCTTCTTTCAGAACTTTTCTCCCCGGGCCTCCGCTGAAAATGGGCTTCCACCCAGATGGACTATCCTGGTCAACAAGTGCAAAATAAATAAATGTTTGTCTCTTATGAGGTCTGCACAGGTTCATTTTGCCCTGAGGAGACCTAGAAAATATATTATGTCTTCTATAGTAAGAACCTGTCAGGCTTTGTTGGTGCATCAAACTTTGGCAGAAGAAGAAAAGTAGGACATGGTTGGGGATTCTGGCAAAAATATAATCAGAGCATCTCCTTTGTGGAGCAGACACATCCCTCTCCCCCAAATCTTAATGTTTCTACATGATATGTCATCAGATGGTTAACCCTAAGAGGATAAAGAGGATAAGTGCTTATCATCTTATCTGTCTGTCTCTCTGTAACAGAGTGACACAGTAAATTATAATAGCCCTCATCTTCCACAAACTTTTCAAGAAAGTTACTTCCCTTTTGAAGCGCAAAATATATCTTCTGACTATGCACAGAAAAAGTTCAAGACCGATAAGCTATAGGAGAGGAAGAGAAAGAAAAAGTCTCTTCTCCTTGAATAGCATCCAGCTAATGCATGTTTCATAATAGTTGCTTAAAACTAACTTTGGACTGTACAAAAAATGATGGCCCATATTTTCTGGCTCTGTATGTTTAGTATGAAGTTCTGTTTGTATAGCAGGAACTGTTGAATTGCTGATGATGGTACTGTTTGTAATTAATATCAGCATTATTATGTCAAATTATTTTGAGCCAAATTGTAAGACAGCAGTTCTTTGTTGAATTCTCTTTTCTGTTTTTGTGTTGCTTTTTTCAGAGCTTTTTTTTCCTTTTCGTTTTGGACAGACAGATATACAGATCAGATGTGAATGACTGGCAGTCCATGACTTTTCATTGTATTCCAGGATGATCTATCTGAGTCAGTTTGAACAAAGAGGAAGTAATTTATGAGAACATACAAAATGTGCACTAGATAAACAATAGCTGTTTCTTCAATGCTTTTCATGACACTTAAATTGGTATCAGTTCTGTATTTCCAACGTCAAAATATCTTGCCTACCACACCATAAAATTCATAAAGGCTTAATATAATGCAGAAGCCTTAACTGTGTGTGTGTGTGTGTGTGTGTGTGTGTGTGTGTGTGTGTGTGTGTGTGTGTGTGTGTGTGTGTGTGTGTGTGTGTGTGTGTGTGTGTGTGTGTGTGTGTGTGTGTGTGTGTGTGTGTGTGTGTGTGTGTGTGTGTGTGTGTGTGTGTGTGTGTGTGTGATTGCGCTTGTGTTTGAAGGTGCCTGTCCATCCAGGATAGGTGGCCTGGTAGGGAGAACATTAGCATGATCAAGTCTAATAATGTGGTCTTTTTTTCAGATTCATGGTAATTAGCTGCCAATAAGGTATTCCTCAGTGCAATTTGAAATTGTTTTTCAATCAGGGATTCCCACCGTCAACCTACTTGACAGATCCAAATTAACTGGTTAGGGCTGGTGGCCAGAATCTCTCTTTGAATCCCAGGGGCAGTATGCCATATATGTTATCCACTAGAAGCCGCATCTTGTTCAGTGTTGAATTTCATACACATGGGAAGTATTTTGAGATGTGAAATACTTAGACTTACATATATAGGTACAATAACAATAATTACCGCAGAACTGACATTCTTGGGACCTTGACCACATAACACACACTACTGGGCAAATATTGTGCAGGTACCTACAGAAAGTTAAATGTCAGCACAATGTTTTACCTATCCTGAATGTAAATATGCAGGAATACACTAATTTGTTGCAAATCACCTGTGTGCTAGCAATGTAGTGCAGTATTTAAAAATGATCTTCCTAATTTTAAAAGTGCTACTTGTAAAGGTCATAATAAATCTAAAAATCCTATCATTTAGAGGGAAATGCCTTTACATTTATATTCTAGCATGTACCATCAGGATTTATCAGCAGCCTGATTTTATTTTAGAATTAATAAGGACTTCATCATATCTCCAATGTCTAAAATGATGGACCAAATCGGTGAGTGCTTGTTCATAGGTTCATAGATGTTTATTGGCTAATGACCACAAGGACCTTTTTAAGCCTAGCCATGCATCCTAAATCTCTGACAAGTTCTGATATCCTTGATAAGTGTGAGCATGGGCCTGGGAGATGAACCATTTACAGGTTACCTTTGTCCATTAGAGACATAGGTGCCAAACCAGGGATGAATTTCCAGTTTCCCATCCAATTGTCCAAGTTGCACTTGAATTGGGTTAGGGAGGAACTCTGCTTCACATGGATGAGGAGCCTGTTCCATAGACTGGGTAATCTATGGAATACATACCTATCTCTCCAGCAGGTCCTATTTATATCACAGGCAAGGTTTAAGTCTTTAGAATGGGTAATTCTGGTGCTGTTTGTTTTGTGGATATGCAAGAGGTCCATCAGAGTGGGGTTTAACAATGCCATGCATGCCAAGCATAGATCTCCCCTCAAAAGCCTGTAAAAGATGGATTACAGGGATAGGGCCTTGAAGCGGTCTGTACGGGACATTTTACTTAGACCCTGTATTCTTTTAGTGAGGAAACCTCTGAGAACATTCCAATTATTGGATATGACTGGTTATATACATACCAAAGGAGGCATTTTACTCAATGATAGGTCTGATGAATGCCAAATACAGTGGAACAATGACTTCCTTGGACTTAGATGCCATACCTTTGTTTATAAGTTGCACAACATAGAATTATTTCCTTACCACTGTAGACATGTGATGGTCAAAGCCTAGATTACTATCTATGTGTGTGTCCCTAAGTCTCTGACTACTGGATCAACTCTAAGGGGTGTGTTGTCAATATGATAGTTATCAGGGATGGATGACTTCCTAAAGGATACTATTATACATTTCTTGGTATTTAGTTTTAGTCCATGGCTCTAACACCAGTTGTTTGTCTGTGTCAGCCCCTCCTGCAGAACATTTGTGTCAGTATGGGATTCAATGACAGCTCCTAATGTATAATCATCTGCAAATTTAGTTAGCCAGAGATCACTGACATTAGCCTTGACTTCTAAGAAGTAAATGCCAAGAAGGAGCAGTCTAAGGACTGATCCCTGAGGAACTCCACTTGTGACTGGCCTCTTTGTAGAGGAGGACTCTCCAATTCTAACTTCCTGGCTCCTGTTTGTGAGCCAGTTGGCTATCCACTGGGTGACATACAGGTTTGTACCTAACCTCTTCAGTTTGTCAATAATGCCTGAGTGAGGTATTGTGTCAAATGTCTTGGCCAGTTCGAGGTTGGCAGTGTGAACAATTTTGCCCTCATCCATTGCTTTGGTGACCTTCTCAAGAAAGTCCACCAGGTTGAGTAGGCAGCATTTATATCACGTTATCGAAAGATGAAAATAGCGAATGCTATTTCATCAGCCCCCAAAACATCTAAACATGAAAATATCGAACATTCAGAACAGCGAATTTGTTCCCATGGAAACAATTCGCTGCTCCGAAACACATACACACAACACAAGCACATCAAACAAACAGCAACCACATACATGCACTTAAATTCCTACATCTAACGCTAAACTAAACTAAACATACGCTACTATCTACCCACTTACCTTAACCCAAACCCTAGCCCTAAGGTCCGTCACTATTGCACACTCACCAACCCGCACCCTAACCCTAACTTACTTAACCCGCCCGTAACCCTAACATACAAACAATCTCACACTTACCTGAACCCAACCCGTAACTTTCCACCACAGCACTAAGAACAGTGAAGCCACAGAAACAGTCAACCAAATTCTTTCCCAAGGAAAGAATTCGCTGTTCTGCAGCTTTGCTATTCTTAGTGTTCACTGAATAGTGTTCTATATCAGAACATTCGAAGTTTTAATACTTCGATGTTCTGATATAGACCCGAGTAGGCATGATCTGCCCTTGACAAAATCAAACTGTGGTGGGTCCAGTGTCTGGAGGTTTAATATATCTCTATTGATCATCTTCATGATAATTCTTTCCATGGCTTTACATATAAGACTAATCAGAATTATGGGCCTGTAGTTTCTAGGGTCTGTAGATGACCCACCTTTTTGCAGATGGATGACTGTTGCCTTTCTACATTCATGAGACATAAAGCCTGTTTGGAGGCTACAGTTAAATAGTAATTTCAGAGGCACTGATAGGTCATGTTTCATGCTATTTAGAAGGCATCCTGGGATATTGTCTGGGCCCATTGATGCAGAGTTCTTGGTCTTAGAGAGAGCATTAAAAACCTGTTCCCTAGTGACAGTAGGGGAATTATATTTGATGATATTTCCTGAGGGAAGACTGAGGGGGGACAGAGGGGTAAAGTTGGAGCTGAATTTATCAGCCAGGTTTGCTATATCTTCTGGCTCAGTATGAGAACACACAAAATAATCAATGACATTACTGCAAATTATGTTTGAAGATAAAAAAAAATATGATTTGGGAACATTGTGGATAGTTTGTTTGGGATGACAACTTACAACATTAAGGATGGAATTTTTTAGAAAATGGCTCACATATATGGAAGGTTGAACTGTGACATTCAATAAACTAGTCATTATAATACCTATGAAAACAATTAGAATTACTACTGATTGTAAACTTGATATTATATATATTGTTAAATTGGCCAAACATATTCATATTACTATGTCTTCTTTTCCATATTAGCCACAGTCATCCAATCATTGTCCCTATGTGACAATTTGTGAACAACAATGAGTAATTTCTGTGCAATTTTAACAAAAAAGAAATCAAGTTATCATTTAAAATCTAACATATGATCAATGGAAAGCTTATATTAGAAGATAATAAAATTTATTTGGTCCAATACTTCATTTTAATAGCTTTTTATCCCACTCCACAATGCATCTGCCTTATCTGCTGTAGAAATGATTAGATTATTATCAGATAGTGCTTTGGAGCTTGCTTTTCATCATAACTTACCCTATAGCTGCTAAACGTTCTGCCATGATTATTTGTAATTCTTTAAGGAGTGCTTATTGAAATGCTTTAACAGTATGGAAACAAGTCCAATACTGTCTTTAATTAATAAACCCAAGATGTAGGTATAAAACTTAAACTTTAACTTTGGCAAGACAATTCATTAGAATTAAGAAGAAAGGTGAAATTTTGACTGCTAATTTAGTACAGTCTGTTGAAAGGCTTTTCTGTGCTGTAAGAATGTTTATTTCATCTCCATAATTTCTCATGTGTTTTCTAAAAGTCTTGCCACATCTAAATGGAATGTGGAGGAAGCAGTCACAGTTCCAGTGTTCCATTATGGAGTGACATATACTTTGGTGTTCTAAAGTCTATAAATTCTCAATTGGCTGGAAATTTTTGAAGGATTTTGTATAAAATGTATGGCCAAAAGAGTAGGCTCACCTGAACGAGGAGCCCTCTGCATATGGCTATGCTCACATGTCTCAGGTGAAATGTCTTTCTAAATCTTAGGGATGCAATAGTTATTGTTTAATATGAATCTGAATTAAACACTGATAGTTCAATATAATAGTAGTTTTTAAGTTGTCAGCTATAGATTTTTGATGTATGTGATTAGTTTGCAGTGAAAACAAAACTGAGAGCCCTTCACTTCCATTTCATTGTTTCTTTGTTTGTTACTGCTCTTCCTCTTGTCACAACTTTATATTGTAGTCTTTGTTTAAACCATTAGATTACTCAAGGTAATAAGGTAGTTTATAAATTAATACATATGTAATTTCCAAGTATTTGCATTCAAATTCTAATATGTATATTATATGTAAATAGTTTTGAGGTGGACAATAGTAGAAGTGCCACATAGAAGTTACTGTAATTACTCCTAAGTACCATCTTTGATTTTGATTTATAGTCTAGCTAATTCAAGCCTTGATGTTTTATTATTTTATTGTTTTCCTTTCATAACAAAATGTAATTTTGAATAATCATAATTTATAATAAGAATTAGGTTAGAAAATTATGTTTTTTTTTTTTTGTGATAATATTCTTAAAACTGATCTGTTGTTTACTATGCAATCTCGGGGGTGGAAATGCTCATAAATTTCTTTTCCTTCAAGGTGAAATAAGCTATTCACAATGTTTTATATGTATTTATATATTCTATTATTTCTTAAAATGTCTAAATAAAGTATATAAAAGGAAATTAACCAAAATCAGAATAAAATAATATTAAGCTAATAAAGTTAAAACAAAAGACAATTAGTAACCAATCATCAGAAAATAGACTCAAATCTGCACTAAATAGCATTAAACTAGCTAAAACATAAAACTAAACTTTAATTTTAGGAGATCCTAACATAACCATCTGGCCCAGCCACAATGACACTATAAAGATAAATGCATATGCTTATAGCTAGACAGTCACAAAGACAGAATGATAACTATATAGATAGCTAAAATAAAAAAAATTCTACATCAAGAACTACAACAGAACTACAATAGAACTACAACAGAAAATATGTTTATTGGAATATTTGTTGGTTTACTTTCCATGCTAAATTGAAATGCCTTGCACAAAACAATTCTGACTTAGAAAACTCTGAATGCTAACTTTTAACTAGATCATGGGAGATATAAGATGACTTATGCAGAATTTGTACATACTTCTAGGAAATTTAGCACTTTCAAATGCAAAGGAAAACTGATGCATTATGATACCTGCAAATCAATTCAAATTAATAAATGGTATTTCAAAGCAAAATAACAAAACAGTGAAGATGTTAACTTGTACATAAAAATTAACAGAATACATGTTGCTGTCTTTGTAGGGTTACTTCTGCAGTTATGTGGCAAAAACTATTGAGATGGGGTATGCATATCTTATTTCATTTCTGTCAAGAAGAAAAATTATAATGAAATGGAGAAATCAGTATTTTACTCACAAAACATGCATGAATACAAAAATGTCAAGAAAGATCCAGGCCAGCATTTTGTGTGGTCTTCATAAAAGAAAAAATAATAATCTGACACATACACTAGTAAAAGACTAGTTTAAGACTAACTTTGTGTGTTTGACAGCATCAAAGTATTTGGAGAGTAATAGGAGTCTGTTAAGTACTTTCCACAGGAGGCTAGTAACTAAGACATTAGCTGAATTAATGACATTTGTTATGAGGACAAACTAAAATACCTTATCCAGTACAATTTACCATGCAGAAGGTTAAGAGGTAAACTATAGCCATGTTATGAAAATGTTAACTGAATGACTGCTTAAGGGAATTATTAGTCTGACCATTACAAAAAAGAAATATGTAATTGGGTTTGAGGAAGTAGTATGATTATTCTTTACATGAATACAAGAAAAATAAAGCAGGTGGATGCCTTTAGAAATGGAATTTAATATACCTTAGTAAAAGAAAGTTTGCCAGCCGGAAAGAATTCGTGGTAGGGAAATGTTTTAATTATTTATTCAATTTCAGGCCTAGGAAATATCAAGTGGCCTATCTCTGAGTTATTTGTATGCAAAATCTAAGGGCTAAAATCTACCACAAGAGTGGAAGACTAGGCTTTTTAAGATCCTCACAGATAAATAACCTAGTAAGAACCTATGAACCTATGATCCTAAGAACATTGAATAAAGAGAGCCTGAGAATGAAGCATTCTGTTATCCCCTGACTATAATAAATGTTATACCATTCTCTGTTGTGTAGAAAGATAGGCATCAAATCATTGATGAAAAACCTAATTTCTGCACTTTAAAAATAAATATTCTATGTTTAGTAGAGCTGAACACATAAGAGAGGTTAATATATGTAGCACCAACCAGTAAGCTTTGATTTTTTTTCCCCAGAATTAATATATTCTAGAATACTGATGATGACTTGCCACTCCAAGATTAAGGGAAGTAGGAAGGGGTGCTACCTGTAATAAAAACACACCTGCCAGTGGTGAAGATGTGATGTTATCATGGGACAAAGTATTGATAAAGCTAAGACATTTGGGGATGAGGGGAGAACTAGCATGATGTTATATGCTGTGATTCACATGACATACCAAAAACTCCCCAGGCTTGTAGGATGAGTGCATGTGATGCTGAAAGCTGCTCTGCTTCACTTTCCCTGCCCATCCCACCTTATTGCAGTCCCAGCCATGGAGGAGAATATCAAGGACTTCTTAAGGTAAAAACTTT